>NC_142707.1:60656196-60806840 GCF_055471065.1 Atractosteus spatula
ATCCCAAAGCATTAACCCCATTGGCATTAAGACACTGCTTTGTGAAACAGGGCACAGCACACAGAGAATTTTACAGAAGTGACATGACCGCCTCGAAACCTAGACAGTCCACGATTCAGCTGCTGGAGAGGACCTGGTCCTGCGGCTCAAAGGATTCAGCTGCTGACTATAGAGTGGCGCCGTGTCTGCTCCGAGTCTTCAAGCAACTGTGTTCAAATCTTGGCAGGGGGCAGAGCAAAGCTGTATGTGATGTAGCTTTGCTGCTGCTGATGCTGTGACATGAAATTCAAAGGCCAACGCTGTGGAGAAGTCGGAGGAGTTTAGAAGTCACACTCTGCACTGTGCATTAGTTAAGAGCAACGTAAGATTGTGATATGTAGCGTGCACAGCCATAGAATAAGGATGTTCTCTTTCACCTAGTACTTTTGGTTTGTCTCTGTGTTTAAGAGTAGTGATATGAGATAAGATATACGAGGAGTCCACTAAACTTTCTGCTTGACTCACAGAATAGATTCATGCCAAAAATAAATCCCTGTCGCAGAAAGCAGTGGCATAAGTGGCTTATTGGAACACTTAAAAAATAGAAGTTGGAAGCATTATAAAATGACAAAAAGAAAAGGCATTCAATGCATTACAAGTGCTGGAAAGGCCAAAACGGAGATAGTAAAGCACTGGCAAGATAGTAGAACGGAGATAGTAAAGCTAAAATATTTTCCTTTTGCTGTAGTAGTAAAGGAAAAGGCAAAGGATGAGCTAAATCTGTCTCAGATATAATAATGGGGAAACTTGGACAATGAAAGGGAAATGGCTCATGTTTAAAATGAATATTTCACTAAGGAGCGGAATTGGTCAATGTTAGTTAACCCACCCTGACTCCGGCATATTCTTCTCTTAGGGGATAAAAAAGCCGTCCTGGATTCCAGCCCTTTTCTCTCGGAAGCAAACGCAGAAAGAATTGTCCGCACCCTGTGCAAGGTACGCGGAGCAGCTCTGAAACTTGGCCAGATGCTCAGCATTCAAGGTGAGGCTTTTAAATGCACATAAAATTAATCATTAAAAATGTTTTTTTTTTATTTTGACTTTGTACACCAAGTGTAGCTCTATGCTTTTTTATTTGATATAATGTTGAAGTTTTACTGGATGAAGGGCATATAAGTAATATTTCCAAGTGGCATTCCTTGGAATTTCTCACGATCTAACCACTGCATGCTTCCGTTTCAACACTTGTTTATAGATTACGTCCTCAGGCTGCTCATTGCTTGATTACAGAAGAAATTACAGAAATCGTTGCTTGATTTTCTTCATGACTAATTTTTCACAAAGAATGAGACCCCACTCCCCCAGTACAGCACATTAATTTTGATATACACTTATCAAATATTAAGCAAATAAACAAATTAAAATCAATATGATGTTTCAAGTGCCTAAACCTTTAAATCTTCCTTTTGTAGACTGTCAATTTTAAAGCATGTGTAAATTCATCCAGTTTGTAGACTAACAGCTATTGTGTCTAGCTTACTTAATATAATAGCTTCATTTGCTCAGCTCCCAGAAATATGGTGCTATGTATGAGAAATTAAAAAAAAATATTTTATGTAATGTCACATACAACTGTTTTCTTTTTTATTAGAGGACATAGTGTAGTTAGCTAAATCTCGAAAAACTGTAAGTGAAAGGAGAAGCTGGCTGACCAGTTTAATTAGATAAGCACTTTTTTAGATGTTTTACCATTTCTGTAATGTATATTTGTGTACCTTAACACTTCCTTTTCTTGAAGTGCGCATTACCACGCACACCTGTCTTTAACTTGTCTGGTGTATAGTATGTTCTGTTGAGTATTTTGACTTGTAATTTATTGCCTGTGGATCTCATTGGCTGCCAGGCATTCTTCAAAGGGGTTTTCCTGCTCAGATCATGTAGGGAAAGCTGGACATTAGACATCTTGCGTGTTGAGGACAGTTATCAAATAAGTCATCTGTTATGTTATACAATGACTTCTTCACACCTCCTTCCCTTTATTGTTTTTTTTCAAGAATTCTTTCTCATGCTGATAATAGACTCCCTTGCAAGTTCCTTATGCGAAAACAAAAGTAATTATCTAGCAGTTTTTAAAATTATTTTTGAGGAAGTGATACTTTCCGAACACGTTCAGGAAAGAAAAAAAAGATTTCCTTTACTCTGTAGGTGCCTTTTCTTTTTTCCGTTTATCGATCTTCTCACTGCTGCTGCTTCCGGTTCAGGGTTGCGGGGGAGCCGGAGTCTATCCTGGCAAGCAGTGGGTACAAGCAGGGTACACCCTGGACTGCATTCCAGTCCATCGCAGGGCACACACACAGACAAACAGAGACGCACTCCAGGGCCAGGTTTCCCAGAAGTCATTTAACCCACCAGTATGTCTTTGGACTGGGGGAAAACCAGTCCCTAACTGTTGAACCCTAACTGTTCAAATTCAGCTGTGTTTCGTGTTGGTTTTTTTTATAAATGTTGAATTCATCCCAATTTGTTGGCTCAGAGTTAATTGGATTGGTGGATGGTACAATTGACCGTGCTTTTAATATTTTGAATGAAGTTTCAGCTGATGTGTTGCTTATTATTGGGCATGATTTCCAATAATAAAAGTTTTCCAAGTCAGTAGTTACGTAAGGTTCTAAATTCTCTTGAAGTTGCATGCTCTCCCTTAGTGCTGTCTATGTGAATTATGAATAGCAGCATTGTCAGGACCTAATTGAATTTGGAGTGTAATCCTTCTCTGTGAACTCATGGTTCTGCCTGTGTAGAGGAGTGTTGACAGATTATATGGTACCACTGAGAGTTTTGTCAGTTTGCAAATTTCAAAGGAATTGGTAGAGTTTAACTCAATGCTGAAATGGAAAAAGTGAACATACCTACTCAGTATATTTTGCTACCTATTCGGTATATTTTGGATACCTACTCAGTATATTTAGTATACTTATGCTGTTCATTTGTCACTTAATATCCCTTAAACGTTATTTACTTAGACTGGTTTTTAGTCAAAAACACTAAACATCTGCGAATAGCAGAAACAAGACAGGCAGCTTTTCACTTTAGATCTTGCCCACCAGTCACGTATCCCTTTAATCTAATTCTGTTAAAATGGCCCTTTTAACTTTTTTTGCATTTCTGTCCTGCAGTTTTCCAAGTTATGTATTCATGGTTATCAGTTTACTTTTGCAATTTGTTGCCTGTTGCTATAATGTTCTTGTTCTGTACTGTATATAAGAAAGATTACATACAAGGAGGCCGTACAGTCCATCTGGGCCATCTTGTAGTTAGTAGTTTATTAATCCAGCCATTTCTATAAAAAATCTGGGGTGTCAGTTCTTCCTTGTTCCATGCTCGCACATCCCAAAAGCGCCTCCTGTTTTTGGTTTTAAATGCTTTTTCACATATTTTCCATTTGTCTTCTCAGGTTCAAAAGAACATAAAACATTATTTCCAACAGAATAGAGATGTCTTCATTCCCATCTGATTTATTTCCCCATCTGATTTATTGAAAGTAATTACGGTTAATAATGATCAGCTTCTTGTACACGGAGCACAATTTACCCTCTATAATATAATTTGGGATGTAATAATAATAATTATAATAATTGCTTACACTTATATGGCGCTTTTCTGGACACTCCACTCAAAGCGCTTTACAGGTAATGGGGACTCCCCTCCACCACCACCAATGTGCAGCCCCACCTGGATGATGCGACTGCAGCCATAGTGCACCAGAACACTCACCACACATCAGCTCTCAGTGGGGAGGAGAGCAGAGTAATGAAGCCAATTCATAGATGTAGTGAAGTTACAATAGCTACTAATTTTGTTTTACAGCAAATCTGTTCCTTTAAAACAAAGATGAAAACGTACGAAGTATGTTTAGTATATAATGCCATTCACATGGATCAAAGGCTTTTTCAGCATCTAAATAAAGTGCAGTGCACTTCAGGCGGTTAAATAATTCTTATGTTGTTTTGATGAGCGATGACTATCTGTTTTTAATCCTGTTTCATCTCTGTGTGTGGGTCTGGTACATTGTGATCTTGTTTTAGAATTCTCTCTATGGTATCAAATGCCCTGAAACAGTGCTTTTTTATTCCTTTTTATTTTTATTTTCTAAGCTCTACTAGTTAGACTAGTTAACTACTAGTTAAACATGGCATTTTCTGGTTTGGCTCTTTGGAATTATTTTTGGCTGTGCTACTGAAAGATGTTTTAAGTTTAGATATAAATGTTCACAGGAGGTGTGAATCTGTGTCGATTTGAGAACTGCAAAGCGATCGGTAGAGTTTAATTCAATGCTGAAAAGGACAAAGAGTGAATAAACCTGCAGCCTTCTGGTGTGAACTAACCAATCTCATGGTTACTTCTTTAAAGCAGCCAGGGGCCCAGCTGACATGTAAAGGATGGACATTGGAGTCACTAGATGAGGATAGGAAAGACTGAAGACTAACTAGATCTCTGAACCAATTTCCTCTTGCAGCCTTCTGTTCCTCAAAAGGGTTCTTAAGTTATTTTTAAGACACACGCCGGGCTTCTTACAAGTTACATTAGCTTCAGGATATATGTTTTTATTCGGTCTTCAGCACTGGTCATTCGCATGCCCATGTTGCAGTGTACGTTGTGAGTTAACGGTACCACTGTGTCTACAGTAATACATGTCCGACCTAGAAAATGAACTTGGTATTTACCTCCTCATTGCCTTTGACATTGAACTTTCCTTTAGCACCATTCCCATTTGTTTATTAGGAGTTATTTTTGTTAGTAATCTGGCATCGCATTAAAGCTTGGTCAGTATGCAATACTGCTGCCTTCTGTTTGCAACCTAATTCTTTATGCATTCAGTAAACAGACCCAGCTAACTTGGTAATCCTTTTTTAGCACTGCTCAGTCCTTGTAGTTTATGCCTGACAAAGTGAATTGTATGCTGCTGGGAGCAGATTTTCTTCTAAGTATTGATTTCAAAACTTGCTCATCTTCTTTTTATGTAGTATATTCACTGCCTGTATTTATGTAGTATATTGCTAAGGAGCCTGTTCCATGTCCTGGTAGCTCAAAAATAAAAACTGAGAAATGTCTTCTTTTCTTTATTGTTGTTTACTACTGACTTTATTAATAGTTATTTGGTAATGCAATACCATTTTCATTGTCAAGCATGTTGTTTACTGTCTGGATACAAAATGCAACCGCCATTCCACAGAGACCAGTGCAACCGTGCTGAAAAGGCCAGTGCCGAAAATAAGTTTACATCTATCAGAGTACAATAACCTTTGAAGTGGCACTGGTTGCCGAGGTAACAGGCATGCTGCTTGTCTGCTATTTTTAAGTTCTATTCCTCATAAATTTTTTCTTTGCTAAGCTCACAGTGAATGATTGAAGTGTCCAAACGGTCTCTTGTTTGCAGACCCGATGAGTAACTTCTCATTTGGCTCCGGCAACTCATGAGGTGTGCCTGCCTTTTTTATGACACATAAGGTAATTTGTGTAGGTGAAAACTGTTGTTAAGAAGAGATGAAAACTTTTTTTCTTTGTTATAAGGTAACTAAGGCAAAATGTGTTATAGTTCTTCATTGAAGCTGTAGCTTTAACACTGTCATTGGAAATAGGCTTTATTGCAGAAAAGGTAACTGCATATCCTAAATGGATGGTTTTACAAACTTTAACAGATCAAGTGTGCTTCGTTATATCAAAACAATTAACTACTACCATTTGTAGATCTGGTTTCATTTACCTATCTTTTCTTCACAGCAGTTTTAACCATATCCAGTATTGTATTAGTTTCTTTTTACTTAGGAGTGTATGTTAGTCCCAAGTTCATCTTTCTTCCACATGTGCAAAATTGCTTGGCCAAGACTCTTGAGATCATTTTTTTCTAATGCTGAAAGATTGATAGATGACTTTGTTCCAGAGTAGTCTACTGCAACATAATCTTCTAACATGCCAGATAGGGGTCTCTATGTCTAGAGTTCAGTGGAATATGTACTAATTAAAAGAACATTGCATTGGCTTTCTTAGAAATGTAGAGTGGTTTTTAAGGTTCTCCTGCTCATGTATAAGGCACTAAATGACCGTAATCAACATTAAGAACTTACTGTACCATTGTTCTTTCTAGGATATTCAGGATTAATATTTACAGATACTTATGTGTTGTACAGTTCCTTTTTATTCCTTCAACACTCAATATGCAACCTATAACAATGTGTATCTGGTCTGCAAGATAGGAAGTTTCTTTTGTAAAAGCAAAATGACTTCTATAGTGATGTTATTTTTTGTGCTAAATTTATGCAAAGCTTTTCTCTTTCTGTAAATTTACGGGTTCTGTACTTATGGTATGATATTGTAGAGCATGAGCTAGCTTGTATATGCAGTAGCCTGCTGGTGTTTTTATTGGAAGGTCACTCAGAGTAATGGAAAACTTAACACGCTTAACTGCTAGACCAAAAGAGAAAAACATACTTATCAGTGTTCTTATCAGTAAACCCTGGAAACAGAGTTATTAAAGATAGAAATATCCCAAAGAGCAGCGCAAATGAGGACAAAACAAGCTTCAGAAGCTGCACAGAAGTTCAGGGAAGAGTCGATTGCTTGGGAGCAACAAACTTTGCACTGCTTAAACGTAAAACATTGCTCAGCTCTCCTGTGGCACAGACTGCTTAAAACATGTTAAGGTGATAATTCAACCATCCAGTTTTCGGAAACTTAATACATCATTTTATAACCATTTTATTTAGTTCAGGGTCATGGGGCGGCCTCTGCCCATCCCGGCGAGCAACAGGCGCAAGGCAGGATACACCCTCCATCCACTGCAGGGCACACACAGACACAAGACTCTCACCACAGCCAGCCACTTAGTCTACCAGTATGTCTTTAGACTCTGGCAGGAAACTGGAGCACCCAGAGGATACCCACAAGAGCCCAGGAAGAACGTACAAACTCCATGCAGATAGCACCCCAGGACCCCCACACTTTAATACATATTTTAGATGGGTCTACTGGAATGAGTCTTCAGTGTTATTGCCTTGTAATTATAAAGATCGGGGAATAATCCCTTGCCTTCATACAGTGTGCTTTTTCCCAAAACACTTCAGACATAGAAGCAAATCCAAAATGTTCATTGTGTATATATACTGTTATATGTATGAGAAAAGGGTTAATCTTTTCAAGGTTAGTCTTATCTAGTTCAAGTTTTATTTTCAATCAGGTGGTTCGGTTCATTGTGTTTTTCCTTTTGGTGTTTGTAAGGCTGCTTGTTTTTTTATCTCAGAATGTGTGCTGTTATAAGATGACCTGTGGAATGTAGGTGGAGATAACACACCCTCTGGAGGCTTATGTGCCAGATGAAGGAATGAATAACCATGTAGAGCACTTGCTAGTGTAAATAAAAATTAACTATATCTAGCAGTGTGTAACATGAGGAAAGAAATAAATTGCTGAAAAGTGGCAGCAATGGCTGCAGCTTTGCTCGGAGTAAGCACCAAAACTGAGGCATTACGTACCGTTAGAAAATAATGTGTTTGCATGCAACAGAAATTACTAAGTTACAAGTAATTAAAATGGGAATATAGATTAGGTGGTATGAAATTATACCACACACACAAATATGCATTTGTCATTTAAAATACAATAATGGTATGTGTTTCCATATGTTGATTCTGTAATACCAATTATGTATGACATTTTGATGCAGGTGAGATGTTTAAAACAGGTGTGCTGTCTTGTGTTGGTTTGTGCAAGTTCGCTGCTGCATATTTTAGACAGAGTAAATGTAAAATGAATGGAAATTTGTTTTATGTTTCTAAGGGCACTTAAAATATTTTTTTAGTACACATTGACAGATAAAATGTGCTTCTGGAACCACAGGGAAGTGTTAAAAACAGAACTATGTAGTTCGTTTGTGTATGTACATCGATGGTTCAAAATACGTTGAAGAATAAAATGTAATTTCAAGTATGGGGTCAACAAGTTTTCTTATGCTGCTTTGTTTGCAGGAGAGGCTGCCTGACATTTTTATTTTAATAATATTTTAATTATTTTTATTTATTTTATTTTTATTTTTCATATTTCAGTTTTAAGACGGAGAAATTAAAACCCTCTGAAGATACCGACCATATTTGAGCATGACTAACCCTTAAAAGGTTCAGCTCGCTTTCCGGAACAGCAGTGCCATAGCACCCGTGTAGCAGTTCACCATGACTTGTATTTGTTGCTGTGTTTGAAGCAACATCGATATCGAAATCACAATTTCAGAACCGAAAGTAAAACAACACAGAGTAGACACCATAAGGAGTTCAATTGTGGTGAGCAGATTTAACAGTCTAAAATGTTAGTTCCTCTTAAATAAGTTATTATTATAAATGATCCCCACTTATATCACAGAGTTTCAGACAGGCGACTCCACAAAAATCCCGACTAAATTTGTGTTGTCTGAGACCAGGCTAATACAACTAACACTCTTGCTTTGACGAAGCAGGTCAACAATGCTCATAAATGAGCATCCATCAGGTAATGTGTATTTAGAGACCAGAGGGTTGGAGAATAAAGTAAAGAGCACTTGGTTTACTGCAGCCAGTCTTTTACTGTAACTCGTCTTTCTTCTTGGTTTTTAGATGATGCGTTTATTAATCCTCAGCTGGCGAAGATCTTTGAGCGGGTTCGGCAGAGTGCGGACTTCATGCCAATAAAGCAGATGATGGTAAACAGCCTGTAATCCCCAAAGTAACTAAGTCATCTTCAGAAATATGGAGAGTCGGAATGTTGTTACTCATTTTAAGGTCTTGTGTAATTATCTTTAGCAGGGAGGTGGGTGCAGTTCACTGGATTGCTTATTGTTTATAAGACGATTACTTGACTACTTTTGAAATTTCTGTTTCCCCTCCAGATGGTAGTGGCATAACTGGCAGTTGACTTTTTGTTTCTGGTTGTTGCAATAGAAAAGGAGGGGCAAAGAAGTTATTACATTATATTGGAAAAGCCAAAAGGAGGGGGGAAAGTTAGTTCCTTCTTTTAAGCACAGGCATAGAGATTAAGTTGCTGCTCCTATATTTATAAGACAGATTACACCCTTTAGATTTGAATAACCTCTAAACCTATGGCAGCCTTTTATTAGTTCATGTAAAATGGCATAAAATTTATTGCATCAAATATCCAGAGCATTGTTGACTTTTAAATTCTATTGTCAAGGTCAACTGATGCTCTTAATGAAAATCATAAGGTGATTCTTGCTGGTGGTACATTTAATACAGTGGCTGATGTAGCATTTGGTATTAATCGTAGTTAGAACAGGAATCTGTGTCAGTATGCAATCTGCAAAGGAACAAGAAGTTAATTCCATGCTGAAAATTAGCACTACTGTGTCTGCTTTTTTTAGTATTTCATTTCTATTTCTCCCTGATAGAAAGCTTTGAACAATGACTTGGGGCCAAACTGGAGAGACAAGCTGGAGTTCTTTGAAGAGAGGCCCTTTGCTGCTGCCTCTATTGGCCAGGTACACCTGGCAAAGCTGAAGGATGGCAGGGAGGTGGCCATGAAGATTCAGGTGGGTTGTGAAACTCTATTGATTGTATTTATTCATTCCTGAGTGACATTATGGCATTTTATTGCAGTAAAATGGAACAAATAACATCAGATATTAATGTGGTTATATAGTCAGTGATGTTCCCAAAGCCAATACCCCGACTTCCTTCAGGAAACAGCTGGTGAATAATATTCTTGGATCAATTAGCAGCTTTCTTCCAACTAGGCTGCATTGGCCTCTTCTCTTTTGTAACAACCTTAAGAGAACCAGGATCCCAGTGTATACTGTATTTTGTGTGCCTCATTAGAACGTCATTCCCTGTTTTACTTTTCACTTTCAGTGCGATGTACAGATAGGCCATTTTATATTTAATACATTTTGTGATAATTTAATAATTTATCTACATAAAGTATTTCACTGCACCCATTTCAAGCACTGGAATAGGTAAAGTCTTGGACTTTTCACTTAGAGAGCATTTAATCACCTGCTGATCTCCTGAGAAATCAGAATTGATTTGTACAAACCTTCTCTTCTTTTTCCATTTACAGTATCCTGGAGTGGCACAGAGCATCAACAGTGATGTGAATAATTTAATGACAGTTCTCAGTATGAGCAACTCATTGCCTGAAGGTAGAGTAATTGCTTTCTGAAGAGTATGTTCACTGTCACCTAGGTGGCATTAACTTGTTGTGATGCTGAACTCCAAAGTCCTTGATGTTCTTGTTGTTATCAAGGTCAAGTCCATGTTGCTCTCCCATGAATACACGCAGACGTGTCACATGCATGCCTGTTTATAATGAAGTCAGGTGGAATGTTATAATTAGTTGACTGTGAGAAGATTACACCAATGATATGGAACACATGTAAGGGTGGCTTGAAGCTATTCCTCATATCTGAAGCATAATTATTGAGGTGCCCCAAGTGATGGGAACAAGTTAAAAGGGTACCTTGTTTTGAATGAGAGATATCACATAGTGGTCCCTTTGACTTCATAAACTTGTAACTCAAGGTCTTCACAATGTGTTGTTTGACTGTTCAAGCCAGTATAAGGTTTTGAGGCACTGTTTCACTGAATGGTCAGTTAAATTAAGTTTCTATAGTAGTAGCAGCTGTAGAAGCAGCTAGCAACCTGATTTTTAATATAAATAATTTGTACTTTTTTAAACAAATGAATTCTGGCCTTAAAAAGTCCAATTCTGACTTGACGAGAGTGTTGGAAAGGTGCTGTGCCGATGTAGCATTACAGAACCTCACAGACTTTGTCTGTTGCATGTCTTAGACCTGATGAGAGCTGTTGCTATGAAATTGCTTCTAAATATTTTCAAAAGAAGGTAGTTCTGAGTATTGTGACGTATCAGTTAGTGGGAATAGTGACTAGCATTTAATGGTGATGTGCCATCTGCAGTCATCAGGATATGCAAAAGACTTATTTAGCTGCGTCAAAGAACTGTTACTGGAAGAAATGTTTACTTTGACTCATTTTCTTCATTGTGGAAAAACAGTTATACTAACTTGGATGCTTCATCCCCTTGAGTTAGCAGGTAGTTAACCAAAATCGAAGGTTTCTGAAGTCCAGATTTCAAATTCACAAAGAGAGGATAATTGAAACGGGGAATTATCATTTTACCAATTTAAATGCAACCAGTTAAACTAAAAAGGGTTTATTACCTGTAGTGCAACATCTTCAGCTTGAATGTTTTATTCATGTCTCTTGACCACATCTTTCTTTAATGTGTTTGCTATGAGAGCTGCCTATAAAACCCTGATATGTAAAATGCAAATAAGTCTTTATTTTCCAAGGGGCTAAATATGTTCATTTACATCAAAAGCAGGAAAGTGATTAATTTTAAAGTAAAAAAAAAATGTATGTCAGGGCTATTGACCTGTAGCTCTTGCAGTTTGCTTCATCACCTAGTTTTACTTTACCATCTTCTCAAGTGTATATTAATTATCATGATGAGTATATCAAGGAGCTGCTTGTATCTACATTCTGCAATGGAGTGGATTGAAAGTAGAGTGTAGACTTAGTAAAGATCCCCTATCAGCAATGACTGAGCTGCTTCATTCCAAACCTGCTCAAACACGAGCTGTATGCTATATATGGCTAAATGTGACCCAGGTAAACACTATAACAATACAACAGTAAATGAGGATTTTCTCTGGTAAAATAGTGAGCTGACTAAAACAGAAATTTAGTTATGCTTGTTTTTATTTGGTTGTTTGGCAGTATTAAGCAATTGGTTTTGAATTTTAATTGCATTTGCATTTCCACATTCTTGAAAGTGGGAAAAATCATTTTCAATTAATTGCAATGGGTTATGTAGTCTAACTGCATAATGTCCACTGATTTCTAATGATCAAACAACCCAACCTTACCTTTTTTTCAGAAATGACAATAAAAGAGTTAAGGATAACAGTTTGATGCTTTCTCAACCCTCATACAGTATGTATGCTCTTTCCTAATAACTTCCTTCTGCTTTTGTATGTTTTCTGTAGGTCTCTTCCCTGAGCACTTGATTGAGGTTATGAGTCGTGAGCTGGCATTGGAATGTGATTATATAAGGGAAGCTGAATGTGCCAGGAAATTCAAGTGAGTGACGTTATGAATTAAATCGCACTGCATGTCATTAATGCGGCCATATCTGAAAATCCTAGAATATAACGTCGGTAACATTTTGAGAAGAGGTTTTAATGCCAAACCACTCAAGCCAAACCATTTCCTGGAAGGAGAAATGTTTTGGAACCCCAATCCCAGTTCCAATTGCCCTCTGAGGTTTTCAGGCCTGTTATATTTGGGATTGAAGTGGCACAGCCTGCTGCCTCAAGTCTGTGTATTGTTAATTACATGTTATTTAAACTAAAATAAATCTAGGGACTCTGTTGCTATATAGTGCCATGCAGAGACAGTTCTGCTATTGTAGTTCTGATAAGAAATCTTTTCCCACCAGCTGTTCACAGAAGCACTCGCTTGCTGACCTTGCTGATATGTTGTTCCTTCTAATTTAATGTGGGTCACAGCTTGAGCACAGTGGTTATCTTTATTTCCGTCCCCTTAAGTCACACTTGACGGTTATTCTTAAAATAATTAAGAAACGCAACTGCAAATAAGTTCTGTTGGCACCTATCGTAACATCTCCAGGATCTGTGATTATGCATGTTTTAAAAATAAACATGTTGGCACAGAGGATTATTAAACTTGAACGTACAGTCCCTGTCAGCTATAAACTGCCCTGCTTGCCCTGTGTTGGTCACAGCTGAACGCTAAGAATAACTGTTTTGGTGACTTCTGTGCCGCATTACATTTCGGAGGCATGGGCTCAAGGCGCACCATTTCCATGCATCCAGGTTTATATATAGCCGTTCTGGAAATAACACAGGGGAACAAGCCCTCCATTGCTCATCCTCTGCCTAGGGCCATAACTCTTGCTGACTTGGAAAGTGTATGATCAGGTCTGTGGCTGGAGACAAGGTGTCCTGTTACAGAAAGTGTGTATGAGCAGTACTAGAGGCGTAACCTTGAAAGCTGTAGCCTGGAACGTAAACTTTTCCACTGTGCAGCACTGGCTGTCAGTGCTGTCTTTAGAATGATCGGCCGCCTCCGTGATCTTGTTTACGTGGTTGGGTAGCGCAAATAGTGAGAAATGCTTCTGCATTCTGAGAGCCCAGGATCTCACTGTTAACAGTGCTAGGATTTGTTGGGCCTGTACTGTTCAAAAAGCGAAACCGATTAAAAAATAAACACCGCAGTGTGAGGGCAGACTTCTCCACGTGACAGATTTGTAATCTGTCATCTTGGTGTCAGTCTTCCAGAAAAACTGAAACAAAGAAGAACGTAAGGGGAATCGCAAGAAGAGACAAATTTGACCCATCTGGTTCATTTCATTCATCAGTAGCCAAGAGCTCCAAGGATGTTCTTTTTGAAAGAAGCCAAGTTATCTGCTTTGAGAACCCTGTGTAGTTAAAAAAAACATAATTGCTGGCATTTCATTCTGTAGAAAACAAAAATACGATTGAAGCTGTTACCTTGCGTACATCAAAATTTAATGTTTGATCATTTAACTTTTTTTTTCTTAGTACTTTAAATTAGTTTAATCTTCATTTCCATGTTTTGTGCAAGTATTCTTGGATATTTCACACTGCACATATTTTTTTGTTGGACTGCTGTGTGTATCACACAGTCTTGGGATTTTCCCCATTCTGATTTGAATTAACATGTACTGTATATATCATTTTATTAATAAAAAAGCCATCAAAAAGTACTTGGTGTAAAAAGAATGCCAGTCATGATTGATCAGTACTTTGAAAGAGAAAATTGTTCTGACGAGCATGAAATATATTCAGAGGCCAAAACAATTAACTACATAATTAATCATCTTCAGGCTGCTGTAGAATGTAGAATTTGGACTGAAAATAATTGGAACATTATTCAACTACAGCATTACAATCTGAGATTGTTGAGGTGAGGAAAGGTCTCAGAGCAGCTGCTTGCCTGTTGGGACAGTTCTGTACAAGGATTTACGTTGGTGCCCATGTACAGTACGTCAGCGGTGTCTGGGACACTTCACAGGGTAGCAAATCAAAATAACATTGAAATAAGGAGAGATCAAAAGTGTGAAAAGAGGAAAAAATCCTGAGTGAAAAGATAACTCTAGATTTAAAAACTAAAGGAGTTTATATTTCTCAGATTGACAGAAGGCAAGTTCCAGAGTTGTGGAGCAAGGCAGGTAAAAGTGCTTAACCTGTGATTAAAAGATGTGCCTCAGCAGAGCGTAAAGGCTATTAACAGTAATACAGCCAAGATGTGATGAAGGCATGAATCAGGAATTCTGCAACAGTGTGATCAATGAAAGACCGAATGCTGGCAGTGTTGTTGATCAAAATAAAGAGACTGTTCTGACTGCTTTTGTTTGTGCATTAACACAGAGCACAGGATCAACAGATTTGGTGCTGTAGGGCATAATTTGAGGCTACAGTTTCCAAGTTGTAGAGAATTTAATTAATGAGGTGCGTCTTCCCTGGGATTTATGTACTTCTCCTTAGTTTTTGTTATATTTAAATGGAATATGTTTGAGTTCAGCCAGTCCTGAATTTCACTGGCACAATTTGAAACCGAATGTCTTTGAGGCAGAATGTGTCCTCCCAGGCAGATTTTCGCCGGCTCGCACCCTTGCCAAGCCCTCCTTGATGTGCTGGGCATGCTGACCTGATGTGTTTGATGCTCTGCTCTGTGTCCAGGGAGCTCCTGAAGGACCACCCCTTATTCTACGTGCCAGCTGTGATCGATGAGCTCAGCAGCCGGCATGTCCTCACAACCGAGCTGGTGCCGGGCTTCCCGCTGGACCAGGCTGATGACCTCTCTCAGGACCTTAAGAACGAGGTATGTGTTCGTCCAGCTGCCCTTGCCTTGGCTTTCCTTTAGCAGAGCAAGTACAACTCAGAATGCAGGGCAGGTGTGAATTTGCAGCTGTTTGCATCTGGACCAGGTGTGAATGTGGCTCTTTTTGGAATAATCAGGTTTCCTCAGTTACTCAATTCTACCGGCACTGTAGCCTAACCTACAAGCTAAGACAGCTAACTAGATAGTAGAACAAGAAGTAAATTCCATGCTGAAAAGAAAAAAAATACAGTAGTTTGGCTGGGGAGCCTTGCTTGGTTGTGGAAAGAAACCTGAAGGTGGCTTCTTAGCTTTTTGCTTTTCAGTGTGAAATGAACTTCTACTTGTTCCTTTGCTTTTCACAAAGTTAGGCAGCTCCTCATTCCAACCTTCATAAATGAAGGAGTTAAAGTCTTCTGCTATGTTCAACTTGGTTGGCCTACAATTGTAGGCATCAAACTGCAAAATTAAAAAATTAATGGTATAATGTACAGATTGTTGATTAACACCAAGTCCCTGCTTAAGGAGTATTATTTACTACTAAAACTAGAGGACGTGATAAAAATTGAATTATAGTCCTTCTTTTTTATATGTTAATGTAATGTCTCATTGCTGTTTGAAAACAGCACTTGACTCGGTATTAAAACCTAATTTGATGTAGGTTCTCAATGGAGTGTAGGAAAGGAAAATAAATACTTGCTTCTCTAGCCTCTATCCTAAGATATATTGTCACCTGTATCAAAATAGTATTTTTTTGTGTGTCAGTATTTGGTTTCCTTATGAAACTCAGTATCACACATTTTGATGTGGAATAAAAAGCTTTTGTAGTTATTGAACTAATCCTACTAATGAGGAGTGATGTAAATCTAGGATAAACTCGCTAATGGGACATAGACGTCACCATCGTCTTCAGCTTTTGAAAGATTAGTGCAGACGTAGCGGAGGTTTTGCCAATTGTTGTATCCCCGAAGCAGGTGTAGGCAACACCTGTGCTTCTGTTTTTGTCAGCGTGTGACCTTCGCAGGTTTCGTTTTGGTTAGTGGGATCTAGAGTCTATAATTTACCGCCTCTGAGAGTAGTGTTAGGGAATTTATTGAACAGAGTCCTGTGTGTTGTTTTCTCTCTCCTCGTCTGCTCATGAATTTTCTCCAGGTGCCCCAGTTTCCTCCAACCTCCCAAAATATAAATTGGCTGCTCTAAATTGTCCCTCTGGTCCTCATTAGCTTACAGAATTGTGCTTGAAATACTGTATCCGGGTCACACAAAGCACATACTAAAGATTAAATACTCTGCTTGGCATGAAGTCTGCCAGATCTATTCCTAAAGTGTACCGTCATAGTAAACGTGTTGGATATTTGAAGCCCGCAACATGAAATTAAAGCAAGAGCTCCATCTTGTGTTTGGAAATGGATAAATTCAAAGATATCAGGAGCATGTTTTAAAATTATGATGATTGCTAATTATTACACATTACTGTAATAATTACTGTATTTTCTGTTATTTGTGTTGGTAATCTAATCTCGGGGTCTCGGCTCCCCTCCTGTAAGTTAAATGCTTTCGGATCCTTTGGGAAGAAAAGTGCTAAAGAAATGCAAGGAATTAGTTTAAAACCTTGCTTGCGAAGGGTCATATCAATCAGATTTTGTAAGTAACCATGTAAGTCATCAGTTTCTAAAGACCAATAATGATGGATATTTATTAAAATTATTAAGAAGTTAATTGAAACACATTTGTGGGCCCTGAGGTCTCTCCATTGAGCACATTAGTTAATTGATCAGAAATTTACAGATGTTTCCAGCCTTTAGAAACAAATGATTTGACCCAGTTGAACGATAAGATCTGTTTGGTAATAATTTAAACAAGAAAAGGGTACCTGGTATGTAGATCCTATGAACAGCTTTGTTTCTAGGTATTCAACTACTTGAAAAACTTGAAAACCTCAGGCTTGCAAGTTGCTTGAAGAAAACAATTCAACTATTCAAGATGCTCACGCCCTAAAGGAGGATGGGCTGCAGCTAATCTTGAATGGAATTTGCAGAGATCTCTAGAGGTCAAGCGTAGGATATTCAAGCTGGGATAGTGTCAAACACACTGACAGTGAGACAACACCAAGGTCTTCTAATGGTTCGCCTTGTTGTGTTTCTGTTCAAGATATGTGAAAACATTCTGATGCTCTGCTTGCGGGAGCTTTTTGAATTCCGATACATGCAGACGGATCCAAACTGGTCCAATTTCTTCTATGATCCCCAGACGCACAGGGTGAGTATGCAGCGGTGGTGCTCTGTTTCTTTCCAAGATATCTTCCTGATCTCAGGTACTGTTCTCTATAGCTTTCATGGGATCCTAAATGGGAGCCCCAGTAGTGTGGTAACATACGAGAAGCTTTTTGCAAACCACATCTGTGCCTTCTGAGGTGTGCTGGGCTGCCTTCTTGGGCTAGCAGAACTTGGAATAAAGCAGCACATATACATCCACCCTATGTAGCTTCAACTTGTGCCAGTGTCAGAGGTCATCTTAAAGTGACATTTGTTAATCTAGTGCCCTGTTCGACAGGCAGTTTCAGTGGTGCACTTTGGGGAATGAGTAAACTAGTACTCATGGAGAGTGAATTGTTTTACTTTTTTTTTCAGTAAATAACCAAAAGGTAATTTGTTTTCTGATTCCAGTACTGTGCAGAGAATATATGTGTGAATCAGTTAACCTGGTCCATATGTTTTAAACCTAAAATGTAATTCGATCTTCATGAAACTCTTAAACTTAAAAGATTTTTTTAAAATAAAATTCTCTAAAGTGTGTCTTCATTCAGAGGCATCAACACAGGTAGTGGACAAAGAAATGGAAACCTGGGTAAATGAGGGACACCATGTATATTAAAAGCAAAGGTTTATTAATTATAGGTAGATATTTGCTGATATTAAGCAAATATACAAAATACATGAATATTTCCGCTCATGTATAACGTTTCTGGACTGGCATGATTGACTGTAATTAGGCTAGCGTGGCAATAAGAGGAGACCTCCGTCACTTTGAAAGAGGAGTGACTGTTGGGATGCTTTACGCAGGATATTCAGTGAACTATGTAGAACTCGTTCTACTCGCAATGGTGTCTAAGGTGATGTCGGCTTGGATCTCCAAGGGAACGACATCATCAGTGGTCAGCCGCACATGTTCCAGGATCATGAGATGTGTGCATTACTTTGAAGTTCAAGGCAACACAAGTGAGAACCAGCCGATCAACTGACTGGCTGCTCGCACCCTAGGTTGAAATTTGCAGTTTTATCAAAAAAGGTCTGCTGAGAGCTCCACAGAGCAGGATACCATAGTGGGGTTGCTGCACAAACAATGGACTGCTGAGCAGTGGAGAAATAAGATCTGGTCACATGAATCGTCCTTCACCATGTTCTGGACAGAGGCATGAGTCCATGTGTGGCAACAACCTAAAGACCTTTACAGCCCTAAATGCTGGGTTCCAACAGTGAAGGATTCTGGTGGTTCTGCAATGTTATGGAGCATATTTTCCTAGCTAGGGTTGTGTGCTCTTATTCCCTTTGAAGACCAGGTCAATGCTAATTTCTACATAATGGTACTGAGTGATCATCTCCATCCCATGTTGCAGAATTTCGTTCCTGCCAGGAGGGGCTGTCTTCCACAGAGCATGTATTTTGTTTCAGTGGTTTGATGAGCATGACACTTTTATCTGTATGTCATGGCCTTTTCAACCGCCAGATGTGAACTTAATCATTTATGGGATATTCATGAAGCAGAGGGTGTATTTGATTGACTTTCCCATGGAAGAATGGTGCTGCATCCCTCCTGCAGAACTCCACATGCTAGCAGACACATCGCCACAGCACATGCAGGCCTTACTGGCTGCACGTTTGCCAGCACCCTATTAAGTAACATTACGAGCTGATCTATTTCTGTTCACTACCTTTACTTTCCACATTGTCATGAAACTATTTTAAATAAATATTTCTAAAGGTCCTATTATGAAACTCAAGGAATTATGTTTTTCATACATTTTCTTTTTGTTTTTTTCCTTGCAGGTTGCACTGCTAGATTTTGGAGCTACAAGGGGTTTTGATTTGGACTTTACTGATGTCTACATTGAGGTGAGACCACACACATTAGAGATGAGAAGAATACACATTCAAATCAAATGTAATCTTGGTTTATTTAATTCTCTAGGTCATCAAAGCAGCAGCAGATGGGAATCGACAGCGGGTTCTAGACAAATCAGTAGAGATGAAGTTTCTCACTGGATACGAAACAAAGGTGAGAATTGCTGGATGAGTTTTCCTTTTCAAAAGCTGCTAGTATTATTTAAATCTTTAAAAAATAATTTTGTAGAAATTCTTTTATTTCAGAATTTTCCTCAGAGCTCCTGTATTGTGTGTTACATCTCTATCTTGCCGTGTAACATCAAAGCAAGCCTGTTGTAAATCTGTCATATTTTGATGTTTGTAAGGTAGCAGTTAGTTGCTGTACAGCAAAACTGCCGAGCAACAAATCAGATTGGGTTAGAACACCACGTTGGAGAAGATGAGGCTTAATATTTTATCCGTTTGAAAATCTAGGTTTTAAAAAGATTAAACAGTTACACATTTTCAAAACCAACAGTGCACTTAAACTTTTGAAAAAATTTTCTTTTATCCCATCTTTTTGTCCTTTGTCAACATCGGTACATTGTACGTAAACACAATTAACTCCCTTTCCATCTTGCATGCTTTTCCATCCAGTAGTTTGTAGTTGTTGTTTCCATCCAGATCACTTGCTGTTAAGTTGGGTATCACGTGCCTCGTTTACACTAGCCACTTCTAAGTTTAGGCGAGCTGGATTGCCTGTCTGAGTTGTAGCCAACATTCCGTGTTCATCTTGCATCATAATACTGTATGTCAGGGCTGGATTTGTATTTTTCCGCTTGCTTAATCTGCATCACTTTTGTAAAACCAAATAAAACGCAACCTAGGGGTTTGAGATGTTGAGTTTAAGATTTTTAAAGTGCTTCAATAGACCCCTGAATGTGACCAGATTTCTTAACACAAATGTGCAAAAACGAACGTGGCAAATGGCCTCTGATTCCTTGTTGAACCAGGCTATGGAGAATGCCCACGTGGATGCAGTGATGATCCTGGGAGAAGCCTTTTCCGAGGACAAGCCCTTTGACTTTGGCTCCCAGAGCACCACCCGGCGCATCCACAACCTCATCCCCGTGATGCTGAAGCAGCGGCTGACCCCTCCCCCCGAGGAGACCTATTCTCTGCACCGCAAAATGGGCGGCTCCTTCCTCATCTGCTCCCGGCTCAAGGCGAGAATCAGCTGCAAGCACATGTTCGAGGAAGCCTACAAGAAGTACTGGAGTGAACGGAAAAAAGGACCAAGCCAATGACTGTGAAGCCAAACGTTTCGAAAAGAGAATGAAATATCGCAGGAAACGGAACTGTGGGCACATCTGGAATTTTCTTGCGCCCTGCCATGCTGCTTTTCTTGTCAGTTGAATGTACAAAGGGCACTTTTTCCCCAGGTTTTTTTCCGAAATTCCTGCTGCATTCATTTTAAAAAGTACACTTTGCATTCAGCTCCATTTATCACTTTGATACTCGATTCCGTTTCATAAAAGAATGTACCCATATCTACACATCTGTTTTGCAAGAAAGGTTTGGTAGGAGGATTAAAATGTGTTTTTGAGATGGCAGGAGAGCAGTAATTGAGGTTATAGGAATGTGCCAGAAAATGTATTGTGAGGTGAGGTGAAGCCACTCTGTAACATGAACTTGAGCGTGGTAACTGGTTATCATCTTTTGTAGAAGCATTGAAACACATTTAACTGCTGAAAGCCAAAACATTTTAAATGGTTCGTATTAAGGTAAACGATTGATTTACTACTGAATTTTTTTCTAGTACATCCTAAAGTACAGTATTTAGGTGTCTGAATAAATGCTGGCCTGTGTAAACATTATCTGTCATCATCAGAAAAGACATAGAGAAAAAAGACATAGAGCCATGATACTGTATTTACAGGCATGTACATGAGGCATTTGATTCGTATTTTAACAAGACATTCTTGTACTACACGCACAACATCAGTTCTGGGTTAACAAACAAGATAATTCCTTTAGGCAGGAAAAAAAAGTGGAACAGAACCTGTTTTAATGTCATCGTCCATTTGAATACTTTACATTTGCATCTGGAGAATTGTCCGAGGCTCACTGAAGGAAGTCCCAGATTCCTGAATGTTTATTTTTCCTAGGGGGGTGTCTTGGAAATCGGAAGGTGAATTTGATCTTTTTTTTATTTCTAGAGACTGCCTTTCTTTTTTAATTTTAATACCTGCTTGAAATAGGAATTTGTTTAGATACTTTCACTGGGTTTTAAAAGCCTGTTGTGTTAACCTCCTGTCGCTTTTCCTCACTGTCATGTCATCAAAAGCGATTGGTGCAGGGTTGTGTATTTGTTAGTTGTTAAAATACTATTGTACCGAGAAATAAAATTTGTAAACTGTACTGTTTCTTTTTTCTTTGAAAGATATTTGATACTAAAGGGCTGTTTTCTTAGGAACTGGACAATGATGAACATGAAATGACTGTAGAATTTACTGTACTGTATGGACAAGACAGATCTGCCTTTTGTAAAATGAGAAAATGGATTGCAGAGATTAGAAAGATTCAATCCTGAGATGGCTGCTGTTATAATTAACAGAAGTTTGAGTTTAATTTAAAAAGTTAGATATAAAACTCCATTTGCTAGAAGTAAAGTATTAAAATAAAATTGTAAATCAACTTTTTCAATTATGACGCAAGTTAAGTCTTTCTTCAGAAACACTGTGGTCTGTGGTTTGCCTACTGCTAATTAAATGTACTTCTAGTGTCCTAGTAAACCTGTTACTTTACTAAATCTGTTAATCTGGATTTTTTTTACTTTTGAGGAGTAGATCTGTGTAGCACCAAAACACTTATGTTATCCCTTTTAGTAGCAAAAACTGAACTACTCTCAGTGGGAATGCTTTATTTCTAGATTCACACTATGTAATTTGGTGTTCTTATACCACTTTAAAATTAGTATGTATATGAGAATAGCTACAAATGAGAGGGACCCGTATGGACGTCACTAGATAATTGATCTAAGGATTTCAGCTGTTTCTTAAATAAAGTGCAACATGGCTGATTAGCTTGTAGATGCTTAGTTAATGTTGCTTTCTAAGGAACAAGTCTCAAAATAATTCCCTAGTAAAAAATACTAATCAAAATGCACTCTGCGATTTGGCGATTAAAGTGCAAAATAGCAAAAGGTTAGCACAAGCTTATCCAGGGAACATAGACACAGTCAGCACACCAATTACAATTAACATTTTTCTGAACACTTAAAGTAATCAATGTACACATTCAAAAGCTTTACATGCACTTGCACAACTTTAAAATGCTTACAAATGTCAACAAATATGCTCCATTTTATTTTACATCCAAAGTTAACCCCATTAACTGCCACATTTGCAATGCATAGTCACCAGCATATTAGAAATCTTTTTATTGCACTAGAGGCCCAGTACACTTTCATTCTATCAATTAAATTATGCAATGCTTAGCTCTGCTAGTATATGTACAAGCATTTGTTCTTCAGGAGGTAATGGCTCCCTGATTTTTTACAGGCACATCTGAAGGCTCATCTGGCTCTGTGCAATGACAAAGACTGGTAGAGAGGCCAATTAAGCATCTCTACAGTGAAGCACCACATTTTTCTGGTTCAAATGTTTGGGATTTAAATGCAGCTAGTTAGAGGATTAGTGTGCTGTCACAGATATACACAAGGCAGTCTAAGGCATCTGAAAGACTTTGATCATTTTGCCTCTATTTGCTAGTAATATAAGTGAGAGCTGCTTTTAAGGGGTTATCTTTTTACACAGTTATCATTACTATGTACAAGCAATAATGAAGCAATCTTAATGGCAATACATACGGTTTCCTTTTTACATACATAATTTAAGTACAGATAATCAAACTTGATTGTTTCTTGCAAAGCTTTGTTTTTAGTTGGGTGTGAGGGACAAGTACAGTATGTCATTCCTATAAACTAATGTTAGGATTTTGATGAAGGGACATGTATGGAGCCACAAAACAAGCAATTTAAGCAGCTTAATTGTTAAACAGTACTTTCAATCATGTTATCTGATGTCACTTCCGACGGGTATAAGACGTGAGGCCTCCCTAACGTTTTTTGGCAAAAATAAAAAAATAAAATGTGCTTTGTGATGTTTCAATTAAATGCTACTGCTTGCCTAGACAGCTGTAAAAGTCGATGGTAGCACCATAATGTAAAATTGTGTTTGTGTAGCTGCAGTTACTGCTTTCTGCATCGCTACCAGTACAGTACACCTTTTCAGTTATCACTATTACACACTGCAGACATGGGTCCCACAAAGAAAATAAAAAACCTCCAAATGGCATTCTGTGTAAACATTGATTAACACAATGTCAAGTGATTGATTAGGCACTTGTGTTTTTTATCTTTAAAAAAGTAATTGTGCAATTCCTGTGAAACTAAGGATTATAACATATCTCCTGGGGTATGAAGAGGAATGAGATGGTTTGTAACCACAAACCAGTTTTCTAAGACATTGAAATGTGGAATTCAGCAAACTTCGTTGCCCCCAGTTTCAATGTATCAAGGAAAACAAAAGCACCACTACTCAGGAACAGTGGCAAGCAGTAGACCGCCCTAGTTTTTCAAAGAGAATTGAAATTATTTTGCTATATCCCCTGCTTAAAAATTATAAAACTATTACTGAAGTTGCAGTTTTGGGGATTCTTTATGCAGTAGGACAGCTTAATGGCATGTTGATATTGCCTCACAGCTGTTAGGTCCTGGGTTCAGTTCTGGCTTGGGCTCCTTCTTGTGTGGAATGTGCTTGCTCTCCCTGGGATTGTGTGAAATCTCTCCAGGTGCTCTGGTTTGCTCCCTCCTCCCGAAACCATCCCTTTCCTAGTGGCCCTGAGATGGACAGCAGCCCCGTGCTTCTGGGAGGGGCTCTGGGCTGCCTCAGCTCTCACCAGGACAAGCCATTTTCTGGCAAAGGATGGGTAGGTGTTTATGCAGTAACACTGTGCAGAATGGTCAACACTGCTATTAAAAAAAGCACCATTTAAAAAAAAAATCCCTATCTGATTTAAAAACCATCTGATATATACTATAGATTGTTTCTGTTCATTCCTCCCTGTTCCATCACTTTTTGAACAATGTGTTTCTGTTCCTGTCTCCTGTTTAAATGCAGTGAGCACCCTGCTCAGGTGTTGTGCTGTAGGTGATTCTTCACAGAGAAATTCTGCTGGAATGTAAAATATTGAGATTGCTGTGTTTTTCATTTTAGCAACAATTGATTGTAAAGTGATTGCAGAACTGTTTTTTTTTGTATTGAAGAGTGGGAGATTTGTTTAGAGAATGGAATGGAATAGGGTGGGTAACATTAATTTGAAATGCAGTGATTACAGATTAAGTACTGCTGCCCCTGGTGATAAAATTTGTACTGCAAAGTGCGAGCTTTCGTATAAGAGCTCATTAAAATAAAATTTTAATGTTGAGTTCTTGAGTCTTATGTCTTCAAGTAAGTAGTACTGTAAATACATATTATTTGGCACAGTTTGTATAGCTTTCTTTAACCATAGATGGGTTAGTTGTGAAGTATGTGCATATAAAAGGGCAAAAGCCTGTGAACAGCTCTACGGATGTCCAATCACTTGGTGAGGAACGCCCGTTTAGATACAAATACGTAATGACTAATTTTCAGTTCATTTTCAGAAAGGGATTTATATGGAAACTGAGCTTGGCACAGAAATGAAAAATGTTACATAATGTGCAATTTCTGATTATAGTATACAAAAAAATATTACATGAATGTCTGGTATATGCATTTTAGTTAATCCTTCTAGAGAAGTGCCAATTGTCTTATGTGTTAATATTGTTAATATTATTTTTATATGGAATGGACTTAGTTGGAGAAAAAGAAGACTGTGAATGAACAGCTGCCTTTTTAAAGTACTCGTACAATGTAAATGGTTGTAAAATGTCAGGCAACACACACATAACACTGTGTTTGAGTCTCGAAACATTTCTTGGTTTGCTTACCCTCTGGCTTTTCTTATTCACTTAGTACAGTATGGTATATACTTCCTTTTTTCCACGTTTCCCCCTTTGTAGCTGAAAAATATGTACTGCAATCAAACTGCAGTAAGTACAAAAATGCTCAGTGAACAGAGACCTGGAAAATGTCAGGTAAGCATTGCGTTCATTTTGAAAATCTTTGTTAAGGGTTATAAGATAAAAAATGGATCGAGTTTTAGTTATCTTTCCATTCAAGATGTGGATCCCTATTATTTCAGTGCTTCTTTATTTCACATTTGGCTGTGATTCGGTTCATGATGTAGTTGTTTTATGGCTTGACTGTTTTGCCCTTTTTATTGACTTTTTGTTTTGTTTAGTAACAGAATTCACATAGCCTGAAATGTGTTTAATCACTGACCAAGAGCTCATGTTTGCTTGTGACTGGTTATGTTGTAGTAAACACTATCTTTCGTGTTCTTGGTAAAAGAGAACCACTGAGCTGCGCTATGCAGGCCTTCTCTTTCCATGGCAGTCGCTCTGGTCAAGAACAGTATTGCTGCATAAGCCAGCTGCTGACTGATTAAGCTGCCCCTTCACTGGCTGTATTTGATTGTACTTCACTTTTTTTTTCCAGGTCTTGTGCAAGTGATAAGAGGATGCTACACAACTACAATGCCTAAAAAACATGCAGGATTATACAGTGGCTCCCCTTAAACAGGGAACTGGAAAATGTTAAGTCTTGATAAGCATTGCATTCATTTTGGAACCCCGTTTCATCAGGGGAAAGTGTAAATGTGAGCATTTTCTGAACTTTTTACACATGTATTTAGTGGTTGGTATCTTACCATCAGAGGTGCTCTTCCCTATGGTTTAAAATGACTTTTCATGTTTCACAGGTATTTTTGCAATGCAGAACTGACTTTCACTATGGCTTGGGTATTCACTTCACACTCCAGTAATCCCACAGTCTCATGGAACAGGCAGTCCACAGTCTCCACTATATTAGTCCTGTTCACCAGCCTGCTGCTCTCAGACAAAACCCGGTTTGGATCGTGAGTATGGTGCATCACCACCAGGACGGCATTTTTATTTGCTGTTGGAAAGAAGAAACATTTTAGAGTACAAGCAGTGAATTCATGTGCCATCCCAGGTGTTCTTTAGATCAGAGTCTGCTTGCCAATGTGTCAACAATGTGAAGTTTTGAAGTGCAATTTTGCAAATGTCACATGCAAACAAAATTTCTCGTATTGAACAGATTTGTAGAATTGGTATTGTGCTCTTTGCCTTTTCACAAATTACCTGAACAAATTAAAGATTTTCAAGGTTAATTTACTATGTATCATGAACCAAATGTCTAGCATCTGAAGGTAAGGTCCAGGTGACTGTCAACATTTCCTTGTAAATAAACAGTGCTGCCTGTCAAGATGATCTCCTGATTAAAATAAAGTGAACGTTAATTCTCTCTATGTATTCATACTCTGAGCAACAGCTGAGAAAGGGTTGCTTCCGAGCTATATGTAAAGTTATGCTACTTAAGGTCTGAGTTATATAAAATTGAGGAACCGAAAACTTAACCAGGGAAGTGGAAAATAAAAAATTGCAATAATTTACACATTAATAAAATATATTGTAGTACATTACCAAATACATTATACTGGAAATACGTTATAATAGATTGTAAAAGTGTTTTAATATATTTTATGAATAAAATACTGTAAAATTATACTTTCAATTTTTTTTCCAGATTTATATTTTTCCTAAGTACATGGGAACTACTTACTGGGAATCTTCTTGGTTGCTTCTTCAATATCGGCCCCAACTCGAGAGTGTACAGGGCAGAAGACAAGCACCGCATTACCAGAGGTATTTTCATAGCCTTTTGTCAGCACTCTTATTGCAAAGTTGGTGAGATGCTGGCTGAGCTTGCTAACAAAAGCCTTCTCTGCACCCAGTATGTAGTGAGTACGAAGAGTTTCAACCACAAGATCTGAAACTAGAAAACATATGCACACTTACAAAATCAGAAAAAAAATAAGGATCATTAGTTACTGATTAATTCCAACCCGAGGTTCTAAGACTTTTATTAAAAAACAAGTTCAGTGGTTCCTTACTGTGTTTGGAACCCAATCCTGAACCTGTGAATATACTCAACACATTCAAGATCATTCTTTTATATCCTGTATCTGGTTTAAAGTGAAAATGCAGGTGCAGTTCTGTGGAATAATACCCATGCCTGAGTAATCTTCACTTTCATATTGTGCTCTGTTGATTTTCTTCTGTGCGTTGTTTTTAACCATTTCCAAAAATACAAAGAGAATTTACAAAAATACAAAGAAAAGTGTTACAGCTTGGTGTTGACAGCTCTTTTCTATTAGAGTGCTACTGTACTCATAACATGGAAATTGCCAAATTAAATCAAAATCCAATTAGCTACAGTACTAGCAACCAAAAATGCCACACAGGCCAAATGCCCTCCATTCCACTAATTAACTTTATATTCTTAAAATAAGAACTAGGAATCATATCAAGCCAGTTGTGACAGGATAACTTGTTGGAATAAAGACTAAAAAAAGAGAATATTATAGTTATTTCTGATCTGCAACACATATTATATTTAAATATGTATTTATATTATACAGTGTGGAAAACATCCTTATTTTCACTTTCAAAACAGTGACAAGAACAAAACGTTATGCAAGTTAACAATAGTACACATAACTCCATCTAACTAATGAGAATACATGATTATGTGTTTTTGTATACACATGTACCATGTTTGCAGTTAGCGATGTAGTTTACTGTGGTGTCATTAAATCAGAAAAAAATAGAAGTATTTTTTAATGATGGATTTTCTCTTATAATGTAATCTTGGCAAATGCATTGTAATGGATTTTAAATTTCATCACTGATTTAATCTAATCTAATTTTGGAAAGTGAAGAGACCTACTCTCATTCCAAAGAGAAATCTTCTGAATCCATGACAAATTACTTACATGAAGAGAAATAATATCGGTTCTTCTTTGGTACACAGGAGTTATGCAGATCCAAGGCACTGCAAACCAACGCCAAGAACTTGACAACAAGCTTCTTCTGTTAAAGATCAATGTTTCTACTTTTTCACATTTTAATCAATCGTAGGAAACGTATTTGTTGTGGTATTTTTAAATAATCTTTCCTTCTGCATCTCCCAACCTTGCTCTTCAGCTGGAAATAGTTTTCTAATCTTTCACCAAGGCTCCAGCACATACTGTAGAACAGTGCTTCAAATACCTGCCCTAGAGTTATGTTTGCCATGCTTTCTCCTCCAAAACACAACTAAATTAGCAACAGTCGTGCCTCATCGCCCATGAAATAATACAGCATTTCTTCTCATTGCTTGCTGAGATATGTAGCTACCTCTGCCCTGCTTCCAAGTAAGACTACAAACTTTAGCAAACAGAGTTATAGAAAGCAGAGGCTTTTTGAATACTCCTGACCATAACACAGTCCATCTATAACCATGCCTATGTTTTGGAAAGTGCACCTTTAAAGCTGAAGATTGCCTTTTCAGGAAATATTTCAGATTAATGGAATTCATAGCAAACATTCAGGAGGCACGACAAGAGTCATTTTCAATCAATCACAGCTGACAGACAGTAAATTGTAATCCTTCCTGGCATCATTTCCTCTCATAAAAACACTCCTCCTCCCTATCTCCACCTGTGCAGCTGCCCCTTGGTCACTCCTCTCTCTGCAAGGGGGTCCCAGCCTCCTTGTCCTCTAGCCAGGAGGTTAGCCCTCAGCCAAGCGAGTTAAGACAAGTTTAGTGTGACTGAAACACTCAATATACCTTTCGATATGTTTAATTCTCGGGTGTTGTTATTCCTAGTGACTATACTTTTTCAGCTGAATCACTGACAGTACTTTGTATTTGTTGATTTTAATTCTTTCAGTGCTTGACTGATTGTGCCCAGCTCTAGTTTCAATGGATTTTAAGCAATTTAAAGTTCCAATTTCTAATTGGTCCAATAGCTTAAAAACCCTCATCTTACTACAATGTGAACTGTAAACCTAATCCATCTACGTACTGTTAACAATATTCCACTAACAGCATCTATAATCTAGCCCATAAGGTGTTGAATTTGTATTTTATAATACATTTGAAATGTTTTATTTCTGTGGTATTTGCGCTATAGGATATTTCAAATATATGGATTGGAATAAATGTGTACTGGATAAATACACAACTCAAAAAGTGCATTCTGATTTCTGAATATACTATAGGTAGCATTAAATATATTGCAATACAGCAAAATACTGGCATGCAAAGAAAGCTATGCTGAGAAACTTGCCTGAATTGGGAGGAGGAGTCCAGGGGTCCACCTGAGACTGATTGCAATCGTGGCATGCATTTAGCTGGCCTTTATTTGGCTTTTCATCTTTGTGTTTTTTCTCGTCCAGTTGCATTGGATCACATTGGCCTAGTCGGTCCAACTGATGAATGTGCTGCTGTAAAAAGTCTAAAACACTTCTCAGTTGCACTTCCATGTCTTTGAGGACGAGAAGATAGTTGTGCAGAACATCTCCAGAAACAAGTGAGTCTGTTTTAAGACAATGAAAGTTTAAAGGACAAAATGAAAAATGATAATTACTGAAGCTAACTATGTAATGTCAAGTTCTTTCTAATTTCATTATTTCCTTTAATAAGTCTCCTAATTTGCTACACTTTATTTTCCTTTATAATTTACTAGTAACTCACAATACATTTAAGTACATAGAGAACTGATATGCTCCCAAAACACTAAAAACACTAAATTGGAAATAAATAACAAAGTTAGCTAAATTCATGCAGTAATGCACAACACGAAAGTGTTACTAAATAAAACATGCATTACCCAGGCCTACATGACTCAATTATTTGACATCTAAATATGTTTTTTTTCTGTTACACCTTTTTTTCTGGACATTGTAAGTTCACAATTGTACAGCTGGAATCTGTTTTAGCTCTGTGTGATTCTGATCTGCCCACCCACTGACAAGTGGAAAAAACAGAGCTTGTTAGAAGCTTTCCACTGAATACATGACAAACCCTGTAACAGAAATCTGCCACTAAGTGACGCTTCTGGCATGTACTGTTGGCAGGAGGGTTGAAGATTTAGTTTATTCCGGCCATTACTGTTTCTTTTATTGGACTTCAAAGAGTTTCTGACCTACCTTTTGGAACCAGATCTAAAAGGGACTTAATAAGTGACTCCACTCTGGTGCGGTTTGACTTTTGCTAAAAAAAAAGACAATTTATGTAAGTATTTATTAACATATTAGAAAGGAGGTTTCCAACAGTGGTCCTGGAGAGGCACACTCTTTTGTGGGCTGTGCTACTTTAGTCGTTTGTGAAGATGGAACAACTGCACTTTGATCAGTTAAGATGGTAATGCAGTCATTTGAAACTGAAACACCTTACACCCCAGGACCATAAATTACCAAAGCTGGCCAGTCCTTAACTGAGTTAGTTACTTCCTACTTTGATCATACAAACTTACTGAATATAGTTACTGATATTAGTAACCCAATGGTTATAGTATAACCTGAATAACATGTTGAGCTACATTAAGTGACTCCCCAGAACCAGAGCTGGCTACCCCTAGGTTTGAATACTGTCTATATGGGGAAAAAAACTTTTTAAAGTAATTTACGGAAAAAAACAACATTAACAAGGCAACACATATAGCTATTCCTCATTTCGAACCATGTACTCCGATATCAAAACATCAGCCCCAACCATAACTTGCAATTTAAAACTTACCCATTGCTGGTTAGAAAGAAGCAACCTCCTAAATTAAAAACCACCATGACATACTGGGCTTATATTTCACATGGGTGAATGTTTTGATTTGTTTTAATTTCATATTTTGAAGATTACAAAAAATTAGTTTGAAATACACCCATCAGAGGTAACGTTTTAAGTGCCGGCTACAAATCTAAGATAATATGAAAGGATGCAAACTAGCAGGCCTTTCAGCTATTTTGGCTTGTTTGTTAGTTCAGTAGCTAAATTAAACTAAATGTTCATCCAGACTTTGCTCAAAAAGCCCAGGAGTGGGGCCTCAAACACTTGACTGGGAAGCCTGTTACAACTAAAAACTCTCTCTGTTTAAAGAATTGTTTCCTATTCTTTGTCCTGAACACATGAATTACCTTTTAGTTTCCAAATGTGTCCTTGTTTCACTACTGAGTGTGAAACAGTCCCCTGAGATGACCCCATCTATACTCATTAACATCTTACATGCTTGAGTCAGCTCTTCTCTCAATAGCCTTGGTTCTAGACTGAACAAATCTCTCCCTTTACCATTTATGACAGTCCCCTGAGACCAAGACACATTCCTGTTGATCTTCTTTGAACTCTTTCTAAGACTATCCAAATTGTGATGTGAAGATGAAAACTGAACACGTTATTCTAAGCAATGTGTAAGTGTATGTTACTCCTACTACTTGGACCTATCAATGTTAATGATTTGGATGTATCAATGTTAAATTTCACTTGCCATGTGTCTGCCCATCTCTTTCTAATTAACTTGTTGTTACCGTATATCTATGTTTGTCACTCCCCTTATTTTTGTAATCATCTGCATATGTAATTAGTCTCCTAACTACAGTGAAAGTGTTGTTATCCAGCTAAGAGGGGGATTTTCAATGGCTGGGTAATGGAAATAGATGGTTACTGGAGCACTATTCATATGGATCATAAACTCACACACAAAGACAAAATTACATTGAATAATCTAAGCCTAGACTGTAAAACAATATTATTTAGTGATATTCACCATGCAAAGCACATATTCAGGAAAGCGGACTTGTTTCATATTGGGGAACAATATTGCAGTTTTGCAGTACAGTCGTTTATATTTAAATGCACACTATAATAATGTTTCACAGTACACTAAATAGGGTTAGGGCATTAAGATGCTTACCTATTTATGCAATACACTACTTTAACACAGCTTAGGCACTTCTGTAGTTTTTTTTATTTTCAATTTTATTTTCTAAAATCTTGACACAAAGCACTGAAGCTTACAGAGCCCTGCTGCCCCTCCACCCCCGATGAGTCCACAACTTCAGTATCTGGAAGCATTCCTGGATCGCTGATGTCCAGCACATCTAACGAAGCAGCTGTAGGCGAGGAGGGTGTTGGTTCACTGGCACAAGCTCAAATGGCAGAAGCTTTTTGGAAAAACTTGTGAATGTCTGCTGGCATGAAAAACTCCAGTTGTCTGCGCAATAGCAAATTCTGCATGGTGTACATCTGGAAAACGTAGTGGTGCTCGAAGAAAACCTGTCTCCCAGCTGACTTAATAAAAGTGTCTAAGGCATTACTAGCCTGAGTTCACGACACATCTTCTTTTTCTGTTGTAATTCCATCTTCTGAATCACTGTATTCTATTTTTCCAGGTTTCTGGTATTTCAGTAACAAACTGGTAGCCAAAGATTCTGCATGAACATTACCCCACTCTACAGTGTCATTATCAGTAAGGTTTGGCAGTCGTATGTGGTAGGCACCCCTTTTTGCAGTTCTTTTACTTTTGTTATTGCTCTTTTCTTGTGTCACACATTAAACCCAACAAATTCCTTTTATTGGAAAGTTTTTCTTCAAACATAAGATTTGCCCACAACATTTTATCAAGCCCTCCTTGGTCTTTTATTTTTTACATGATTCCATACAAATGCAGTGTTCACAAGGACATCCTTTACTGTATAATTCTCTTGAGAACGTCAGATAGTGTCTTCATTACTTACATGTCGCCTCATAAACTCTTTCCTGTAGATACCCTTCATGTTCATCAAGGTTACTCCTTGGTGCAATGGCTGGATTAGGAAGGTTACATTCACTGGTAAAAACACTGAAAATATTGCCTGATACTAGTTCCTTATCTGGAGGGTGAACTTGGCAATTATTGAGAAACAGAATAACCTTGGTATTCTCAAGCTTCCCTTATTTCTGAAGTTCATTTTCCACTGAAAGTACAAAGGAATTTCTTTATGCATCTGGTCATTTGATTTTGTCATTTAATGCATAGGTAAATGAACAACACCCTTGAGTGCACTAGAATGTATTTTTCAGCTAATTAAGGCCTAATTCTGTATGCCACAGACTAGCACAAGCAAGAACACTTACTTGATTCTTTTTTTTACCAGCATTAGAAATTTTCTTTAAAATTAGACCCTGCTCGTCCACCAATTTGTGGAAAATGTTGACAATTCTTCGGTAGTCTCGCGATCAGTTGATTTTTTCTCTCCTGGAACATCCAGTCTGTACTCATCCAAAAAAGCACAGGGTTCCATTACTCATTTCTTTATAACACTCTCTGGCTTTCTCAATCACTAAAGGTTCCAAAATGCAGCTTCTTCCAAAACTGTCTGTGAAAACCACTCAAACAACACTGTATCCAGTTCCAGTTCCTCCGATTTTGTGTTATGGAGTGTATGAAGTTTATCACTTGCTTGCTGGTTTCTCAAACCGTAGCAAATTCCAAACAAATTAGCCTTCAGTGCTTCGATATTGTAAAGTGTAGAAGTTCCCACATTGATTTCTCTCCCTATCCCTCCCACACATTACCTTTGATCAAGTCATTTTATCCATTTAATAGTTTCTGTGCTCGAGTTAATACAGTACAGTTTGTCCTGCCTTCTTTCTCTTAACAATTTGGCATACTCTAGTAAGAGTGCCTTCAGAAATACTGGGAACAAACAACACTGCCTGCTACTAAACACATCCTGTAGTATCTGGAGATCTTGCTGGTCAATAAAAAATGAATTTGAATTGGTTTAATAGCTAGTTTTTTTAAACTGTTGTGGATATCAAATAGCTAGATAACACACCTTTTTCCGAATATCAGAATCTAAATCATGGATATGCATCAGGAAAAGCAAGTGATTAACAACTGCGAGCTGTTGCTATGTTCTCTCCCTCTTGCCCTCTACCTCCCTCCATGACCACTGTCCTGTTAACCATTAAAAGACAACAAACCCCGGTGAGCCTGGAGTTCTGCTGTCCTGTCCCTCCTTTCTCACTTCAGATACAGCTAAGGAAAATAAGGGAGGAAGGCGGCAATATCATGCGTGGTGATTCTCTATATGTATTCAAACGAGGGCTAAAAAAGGATCACCGCCTACTTGCGCAAGACTCAGGTGACGCAAACACTTGTGGAACAGAATCCTGAAATAACCCTGGGAGAACATTTTCTCAGTTATGTCTGAAGATCAGTATATGAAGCTATCCCTGCTGTGTGCCAAACACTATTCATACACTTCACACACTAGTATTACTGGCTTTAATAAGTATTCCATCCAGAAAATGTTTTGATAATAAATCACTCAAACAAAAAAGTAATTTCCCACTAGTAACCTCTTTTAAAAGGCATGAACTGACATTTCTCTGTTCTCGCAGACGTCCTTATTGTTACAAAGAGCACTGTATTACCTTTGAAGCAGTAATGAAGTCCATAATCTTTCTCCTTATTTGGAAATTAGTGGGTCCTGGAAGTAGTTCATTCAGATCCTGTCTTGTCAAAGTAAGAAGCTGTGTGTCATCAATTTCTGCTTCTACAATAAAGAGAAAAGAAATGTATAAATAAAGAATATATACCATCTTTATCACTCAGGTCAAAATTTGTTGAGGACGGCATTAGCTTTGCTGCTTTGCAGCGTGGGGGCCCTGGGTTCAATTTTTGGGGATGCTATCGGCATGGAGTTTGTATGTTCTGCCTTTGTGAGGGTTTCCCTCGGGTGCACTGGTTTCCTCCCACAGTTCAAAGACATACTGGTAGGTTAACTGACTTCAACAACATCAGCCCTGGTGTGAGTTAATGTTTGTGTCTGTGTGTGTCCTGCGACTGACTGGTGTCCCATCCAGGGTGTATCCTGCCTTTTGCCCATTGCTTGCCAGGTTAGGCTCCGGGTCCACCGTGACCCTGAACTGGATAAAGTGATTTAGAAAATGCAAGGAAACTTTGTTGATAATCTTACAAATCTTACAAAGATAATCTTACAAATCAAAAACAGTGGATAACTTGATATTACTTGTTGACTGTTGACTTGGATAACTAAAAATATTTTAAAAATAGATATGCATTAAGACGTTTCCCTATTACGGTAAAATATAATTTTGCCTTTATTTTTTTAAACATCATATAGGAAACAAAAACCATAGAAATAAATCATACTGAAATTCGAGCTGTGAATATCATGAATACTTTTTGGAAATTGATTTAAAATCTTTGTTTTATGTTACATAAATAAATATAAATAAATTTAAACAGTATCAAATTGTACTATTAAGTATAACATTCAGAGTTATACAAAATGGCACCTGTCAGGTTCTGCAAAGTGGACACTGTACTTATCACTGTAAAATATTTTAATAGATTCTGGTTGACTTACCCTGAAGTGTTTTTGCTGCATTTTGAGATATGTGTGCTACCTGCTTCATCAGACTCGCCTGTACAGAAAAAACAATGATGAAAAATAACATTTGAATATTCATACAAGGCTTTATTTTAGCTATACATTATTATTAATATTATTTGAACCACTGCAGAGGAATCTCTATAATAGCTCTATGTGGTTGATTGATATTTACTAACAGTATACTGTATGAACCTGTACAGTCTGTAAAGCTTTATCTTCATAAATATGAACATAATGCATGTCATAAAACTCTTAGTGCCGAATGAAACAAGGGTTTTAAAATAAGTTAAGATTTGCAAAAATAAAAACTAAACAATCTTTATAAAGACCTGAAATTAGAAGAATACACCTTCTCTGATTCAAGCATGCCATTCTAATGACTTTAGAGTACATGCGCTGCAAGTTGCAAATGCAGGTACAGGTAAGAGGAAGCTTCAGTCTGTGGAGAGTCATAGTACATACAGTAGTTTCTCTAAAGAGAAAGCATTCCTGAACAATGAATGTGTATGGTATTCATTGTGAAGATTCAAAAGCAGTGGATGTCCCCAATATCAAATGTTGTTTATTTGAAAAGAATACAGAACACAATCAATCATGTGGGTGCCTGACACCTAAAGTGAACAGAGCGATGTTTCATGCAACACTGCTGCTCATACATTGTGTATGAGAACCATCAAACATCATCTCACATCAAAACACAAACCATATTGTCACCCCATCAAACAAAGCCAGTTGAAGCAGACAACTTTTAAGGACTGAACACATTATCACACCTTCCTGCCTTCAGGATTGCTGTCACTTTCCATTGATAAATCCAGTCCATACAGTTAATTGCAACACTAATGCAGTGGACATATGAACTGTGGTACTGTCCAGCACATACATTTTCGTTTAGCTCAACTATAGCTTTAAACCAGCCAGCAGCTAATGTATATATCCCTGCAACTCACAACTGACATCCCACTGAAGCTAAGCAGGTGTCAGCCTAGCCAGTATATGGATGGGAGGCCTCCTGGAAAAAACTAAGGTTATTGCTGAAAGAGATGTAAGTGGTGCCAGTATGGGGTGCACATCCTGCGGTCTGTGTAGGTCCTTATGCTCCAGTATAGTGACTATACTGTAAAAAGGCGCCGTCCTTTGAATGAGACATAAGACCAAGGTCCTGCCTCTCTGTGGTCATTAAAAATCCCATGGTGAGTAGGGGAGTATACACCGGCGTCCTAGCCATATTTCCCATTGGCCTATACCAATCATGGTTTTACCTTCATCAATTACTGTTCTGCTCCCCACTGATAGCTGATGTGTGGTGAGTGTACTGGTGCACTATTGCTGCTGTCGCATCATCCAGGTGGGGCTACACATTGGTGGTGGGGGAGTCCCATTAAGTGTAAGGAATTTTTTCTTCTTCTTCTTCTTCTTCTTATTATTATTATTATTGTTGTAAAATCCTGGGTTCGACTAGGATTTTAGGCATTCATTTGATGGAAAACAGAGCTTTCACTGGCCGATTATCAAACTTTATTGATAAAAAAAACTAGCAGACCAAGCAAGAAGAAGAAAAAGAATAACGGACACAGCGCGAGCCTGCATTCTCTCCTCAGCCGTCCACACCACACTTTTCCCTGGATCAGAGATTAAATAAAACTTCACTCAGACCAAACAAATTACCACACACAAAACACTGAACGTGTTCACCCCAATATGTCTCACATTATTATTATTAAACTGCTCATCCAAATTAAAATAAAGCAGCCTGTCTGTTATGGTGTGAGGTATCATTTTGGTCACTCTACAGTGATAGATAGTGGGCTATAGAAACCTGTTCTTACAGCAAGAACAGGTGTCAATGGCAATCTGGCCAAGAGTAGAGAATTTTATGGAAGGTGGGGAGCATCACACATCAAGGCATATATGCTACACAGGGATGATGGCAGAGACAGGCCACTGCAATGTCAGCTTTTCTTAATAGCTACCTAGAGGACAGATTTGAGTGAAACTGAGCTGCACCAAAGTGAACTGCAACATTTTGTAGTATTTAAGCTGTAGCAGGGCAGGATACTGACCCACACTAAATTAGCAAGAATGAATGACTGGCATGAGAATGCAGACACATCAGACTCATTGCTCAGTCTAACAGCAATAAGTCAACGGAACAGCTCCAGAGATCCAGAGCTGCAGCCATTCTAAAATATTAAGCTGAGGCCAGTTATCTGTAATAAGTGCAATCAAGCACAAATTCCATTCAGTCAAGACTATATGACCCACTTATTTTTTCCTTTGTATTTAATATTGTCTGTGTGATACTTCCATGTTCACTTTTATTTTAATTACTACTATGCTTTCATTTTTTTTACCTTATGTTATAGTTTCAACATTTTAGTGAAAAGGGCACTGCACAGATGCATTTTCAATAAATCGGAAATATAAAAAATTATTTGACCAGTTTTGCACATCTGTCAATGTAAATTAAATTATTTTAAATTGTATTTGTTTTTAAACTCAATAGTTTATCCTGATATCGGATCTTTCACTTTTGTATGCATAAATGTATTATGAGTAAAAACATCTGATGATACACCTGGCAGATATGTATATTAAAAATTCAAGAATTGCCCTTCCTTAAGGAGGAGTTTTTTATTTTCATATACTGGTCTAAATTCCCCATTCCTTATTGCAGTCCAAACATACAGTATAGTGTGGATAAATGGCTCTTTGAACAGAAAAAGCAAAAAAAAAATGCAACAAGTTTTTTGAATAGGTTATTATGACTAAGACTGTCAATGATTTGTGTTTTTACCAATTTAGGTGCTCATCTGTAAAAGGAACACTGCACAGCTAATTAAACAGCAGTCTAAGTAAGAAACCTAGTATGAACACAATACACACAGTAGACTTTAAATTTAAATAAGGGTGGCGGCAAATAACTGGTAGATTAAAGTTGATAAAGTAGATATATTTTCTTATATCTTTTTCAAGATGCTTTTTATTTTAAAAAAGTCATACAGGACTTACGTATTGCGAGATCCCACAGAGGAATTAATCAGCATGATAGACTTATTAATTTGATATTAACACTGAATTTACAAGCGATTTATTCTCTTTTTCCTCGTCTACCTCAACGTGTCCAGGATTTATGGGTCCAAGGGGCAATTCTCAAACTTGTCGTAATAAATTTCTTAAAACCAAATTAAACGGAAATGTGCACACTACTCTTATTACGCTTTCAAAAAATACCTTCGTTGTGGCTTGGTAAAGCAGTCGCAAAGGTCGCAAATGTAATAAAGAATATCGAATAAATAACACAGCATTAACAGTAGACTATTCCTAATTTCCACCGAGATCAGTATAGTTAATTTAATATTAACAGGTCTACATACGATTCGGGTCAGAGTGAATTACACCAACAGAGCTAAATTCAATATAAAATAATGCAATATTTTTTTTAGGCGTTTACCTACTCCAGAATTAATTCTGAATCCGCAGACACGGTTTATTTACTAATGTCTCCCTTCCGTATCTTCACAAACGCTGGAGTTCAGTTTAGGAAAATAAAGCAAAATCAATATGCGATACCCCCCCTTTCAACGGAACTAATCATACGTGGTTGTCTATGAGCATACACAGTCACGCATATACTGTATATATACACTATGTCTTTGCTGTTATCAAGATTTCATTTTAAACCAATACTGAAGTGTTTCAGAGATGTGTTTCGTGATTGCAATAGAACTACAGTGTGAAGTGCATTAAGCGTGCTAACGGTTTCAAAGGATGCTTTTACAAAGCACTCGAACAAAAAAATATCATGCCTTTATTTTTAAATGCCAGGCTGCGTTTCGGTCATGTTATTTTAAAGTGTTACCATGTGGCTATCCAACTGCAGTATTTATGAGTCTAGACCATATAGTTTTAATTAAAACTCACAGTAAATGGGTTCGATTTTTTTTCTGCATTAACTACACCCCACATGATTTTTTGGTTAACCGTAAAAACTTCTGTTAATATGAAGACTATTTCGACTGCCTCAAAGGAAATGTAATCGTATTAAGCCTACCATAACGTGATAAAATAATATGGATAAATACAATTTATAAAAGGTTTTGCTTTCAACCTAAATGATAAACACAGACACACACACACACGATTTCATCAAAATGAAATAAATGGCAATACAGGGTTACATTTACACTTACCTTATTGGACATTGTCGTTTGTATTTTTGTTTTCACCTGGGTATTGCAACCGCCACAGATATCTCTTTCCACACCACCTCTCTTCCAACACCACATCCCACTTACCCTCGCAGCAGAGACCTGCCAGACAGAGTACACTCCTAACCGAGACCGAGAGTCTCAAAGGGTTTATATGCCAAAACCGCACAGAGAGTCAAATACGTGCCATTGAATGCGATACATAGATGAAGACCGCCTTAGATCCGAATATTGTGGAAATTATTTTCTTCGATCTGTTATTAAACAAATGTAACTATCGATATCCCCAGAACTATTAACCTGATTCGATGACAAAAAGGGAGTTGTATGTTAAAGAAATACAGAAAAAGTATTTTTCTATTACAATTTAAAGTAGAGAGGTGCTAATTTAATGCTTCGTGAAATTAAAAGGTAAAAAAATCCTTCAGCAAAGCCTACGGTATTTTATGATTCATATTGTGGTGTGCCAGGTGGCAGTGCAGGCGGTGTGTGGGAGAAGCAGGCTGGAGGGTAGCAGCTCAGGGGATACTGGAACAGTCTGTTCCCCCCTTCCCCCCACAACAGGTTTAGACTGTTGAAGTCTTTGACTTTGAAGTCCTGGAGATGCACTGGCATCACTCATCTGAGGATGCTGTGGGACCATCTGACTCTGGGGGGGTTATACTCCTCAGAAGGAGATGTGTTGTCAGAGCAAGCAAGGGAATCAGAAGTCCTTCTCCATCGGGGTGAGAGCTTTTGATGGCTTTTGACACAGAAACACCAAGTGCCATCCTTCGTAGGAACCTTCACTATGAGGAACCTCCAGGGGATGTCTGATGGCTCCACTATCCCAGCCTCTCTCATCTCATCCAAGGCACAGGAGTGCAGGGCATTACTGCAGGGAGCTAGTTAAGGGCCAGAGATAAGAGAAGAAGGCATTCGCCTGCTTTAAAGAGGAAGAAGAGGAAAAGGTGCACTTTAAAGGGGAAATGGCAGAGGTTACAGGAACAGTCATTTTCAAGGGTGAAGAACATTACAATATGAATCATTACTTTGGCTAGTTTTGGACATATAACTTTACATTAACAACTAACTAAACCTTAAAATAATATTTTGTAAACCCAATTTTGGTCACTGCTTGAATGCCACTCAGTATATAACAAACCGAAATAAACAAGGTATAAAGATTTTGAGAGAATTCTTGTATGAGGAGAATATTGTATACCAGACTTTCCTGATTACATTAGACCAAGGACCTTGGCATTTGAGAACACCTTAGGAAACACCCACTTCTAGTGAAGAGAACACAAGGACATGAATAAAAATGTTAAAAGTCACTTTTTTGCACTAATGATAGAAAACACTTTTTCGCAGAAGATTATCAATGTGGATAATCATTACTGTACGTCTAAGTAATTCATTATGTGGAATGAAATACTTGGACATTTTGTGTAGGCAAAAGCAGGGATCTACAATAGACTGGTCCACATTTTGAAATACACTTAGTTTTGAAATGTGAACGACGCTGGGCTGAGTGCATTATTTCATTATCACATTTTTTATTTGCTTTCTGGTTGGTTAACTGAACTATACCCTAGTTTCATCATACGTTTAAACGCTAGCGATACAGGTCTCCATGAGAATTGTGACCAGTCTGTTTCCATGACGACGACAAGCTCAGCCGACAGGAAGTAAAGAAGCCATATTGGATTTGAGTGCGGTTTTGTCAGCAAAAGACGAACTGAAATGTTTCGATAGCGTGAAGTCTTTTGGTTTAGTCTGAGTTTTATTCCTTTTCGTTATTTAATTTCATAGAATCGAAATTGTCGACATGGTTTTGTATTTTACTAGTGCTGGTAAGTGTTTCTTTTATTGTGGATATACGATATGTTCCATTTATATATATACAACATTAGGACAGAATGTTGTTTTGTAGGCCTTTTCAACTAACAAATCATCAGCTGTTTTCTCTTCGTTTTGTTATTAGAGACTTTCATTTTTATCTAAGTTGGGAAAATTGTTTTGTTTTTTTTCTTATGTTTTTCGACGCAAAATAAGTGTTGTGTTTTTAGCAGTGGTTACAGGTGACTGAAAATGGGCGAGTAAAAATTCTGTTAAGCAGTATGATATATTTATTTTGATACAAATGTAATGATGAAGCAGAAAAATCAATGTTTTAAAGTCGTCAGTGAATGGGAATTAGATAGCATAACAGAACTCGGGCGTTGTTTACAAAGTCCATTGACCTTTATAAGAACCTGCAGCTAACCTGGTATGTTTCCCTTTTAACGTGTACTCTGTTCTTCATTGTAGTTGTCACACCTCCTTATACCATATATATGGGAAAGGATAAATATGAAAGTAAGTACTGTTTTAAACGGAAACGCATTGCTACCATCATGTAAAAAAAATCGTGTTTCTCATAATTACGTGAAAATGGTCAGTCGTAGTACATTATCTCGTACTTTGTGATAACCATGTGATAGCGCAGTTATACAATACGTGCATCAACATTAGTTGACTTTCAGTTTTAATCACTGGAATCGACTGCACGGTAGTCTTGATAATTTCTTTCTAATTCTCTGGCAGATGAAGACCTCATTAAATATGGATGGCCTGAAGACATTTGGTGAGACACTTTGTACTGGAAGTTTAACTGTTTTTCTCACACACCTGGGTCTGGTCAGAGAGTGTGAATATTGCTTTGCCATGCCACGGGGATAAATAATAATAAATTATCTCTTAACATTAGGCAGATATTACGAGAAGCTGTTGAGTAGAAAGAACAGCTAAAATAATGTAATAAAAAGATAGGTGCGTGGTTGTAGTAGTTCAGGTGGGTAGCTGTGTCAGCATGCGTAGGCTGCAAATGCACTTAGGAACAAGTAATAGGTTAATTCCATGCTGAAAGAGAAGAAAGAAAACGCAACGTTTCGACCGTGGAGCCTTCTTCAGGTGTCCGACAGCTGAAACGTTGTGTTTTCTTTCTTCTCTTTTCAGCATGGAATAAACCTTTTACTTGTTCCTACTTTACTTGTGTTTGGTTCACTTTACTGTGTCAGTGTTATTGTGTTATTATTTGGAAGACCTGGGTGATTTCTAAATATTACCTGCAGACAATGGAAATGTGAAGCTGACTTCTATTCATACCATCAAAGAAAATGTAAGCCTTAAGCCCTGGCGAAGACTGTATGTTCATTATCCTTCTGAATTTGGAAACATCAGCTGAACAGTTAACAAAGTTACAACTAGGTGTGGCACTATTGTCGTGCTTATCCACTAATCAACAGTATCACCTACAAAGTATCCACAATTCTTGAAAGCGCTTACTTTATTGGCCTTGCTACTTGAGGATGATGTTTTTTTATGCATAATAGTTATTTGGAATACCTTTTTTACTATGATGCATTATTAGTGTTTTTGGGAATATTCTGAAATCTTAAGCTTTGTGCACTTTCCATTTTGTGGAACAAAAAACAACAATATTTGAGTGTGGGATTTGAATGTCAAAATCTGCAAAGTTATGCTTTGATAAAATCTCTCATACATACACATGTGTAGGATTTCATGTCTTGTTTTGTGGAGAGATACTGCACCCAAAAATGACAGCCATTAATTGTGTTATGTGCTGTATGGGATACCAACATCCTAAAATATTTTTCAGTAGTCATTTGTCTGTTTTCATTAACCAGTAATCTCTCACTATCCATTTAACTCCTGATGTGTGTACATTTTTTTAGAAGGGGTCACTTCACTATAATATATATTACACAATATGTATAACACAGTACAGACTTCATAATAATGTCTTTTAAGGGCAGGCACTCTGAGAAAACTACATTACAAAAACATGCTTCATGGAGTGGATGATTAATGCCACTGTATGTCCACTAGGTGACTCTGAACATTAAATTATGTTTCTACATTAAATGCTTGATATTTTGGGAGTACACAGTGCTGGTATTCTGCCTAGGAACAACATGCCGGGTTGTCTGGAAAGGCTGTGACTTAAGCTGTAAACAAATTGGTTTGAGTCGGCCCTCTTTCGTCCCGTCGGAGATCTCAGCTATGTTTCACGACCTTAGAGTTAGCATATAATTGGTTCAGTACTACTGGTATCTGGTGGGTTCGAAGAAGGCCAGGTTTGAGCTTTAAGAATGCTGTAGTTTTTTTAAGTGCTGTAGGTTTTGTGGACTTGCATGTTGAACAGAAGAGCTTGACAGTACTCGTGTGAATTGTTACTGTATGTGCATCATCTCATGGTACAGGCTTGTTCTGGTAAACCAAGTTGGTTAAAATTGGTATTTCTAGATTGGGAGTCAGGAAACAAAACTTAAATTAAATATTTCAGGTGGGTAGCTGCGTCAGCATGCGTAGGCTGAAAAGGAACAAGTAATAGGTTTATTCCATGACGAAAAGAGAAGAAAAAAAACACATTTCGGTACCTGAAGAAGGCTCCACGGCCGAAACGTTGTGTTTTCTTTCTTCTCGTTTCAACATGGAATAAACCTAATATTGCAATCTGCCATTAAATTATGCCATCATAAACAGCTTAAAAATCAGAAAACTAGGGGGCAAAACATAAAGCTAGGGATCTCATTCATTACTATGAAGTCTTAAATAATTAAAATGTCCTTCATGTGAAGCTGTGGATTACAGAATGTTCTCAAGGGGTCTGTGTAGATTATGCTTTCATTAATAATGAACTTTTTGTTACTGTTTTTTTAACCTTATTTGTATAAGACATGTTAAAATAGATTACAGTATGATATTAAAGCTATTTTCTCACTTGACTGCAGGTTTCATGTGGATAAACTTTCCTCTGCTCATGTGTACTTGAGGATGCCTAAGGTAAGCCATTATTGTTTGGATTAGTTTGTTCTAGACGATTCTGGACTGGTTTAGCCAGCAAAGGCACTTGAGTTCAGGATGAGTTCTGTGATCCAGATATCAAAGGTTGAGACTGACTGTGACCACCGTTCCCCAAGCTATGGAGCACAGTGGGATCAGTGATGCCAGGGTAAGGTTGTCTCTTATAGTTTTTATTGAAACAACAACAACCCCTGCTTCATCCTGGAAAGGTGGAGACTTATGGGGACACTAGGATGGATGGAGCCATTTATCTATTCAGCTTAACCTTTGGATATTTTCCTGCTGACCTTGTAGTGTATCAAACAGTGATTGATTCAATAGGTGTGTGTGTCAGAGCAGCCTGTCTACACCACTTCATTCTTCCCATGTGTATGTAATTTGCCGTTCTAAACGTTTGTGTTCAGGATCGTGAAAATTGGATGAAATTGTATCCTAGTGTTTTTGTCTCTATGAAACAGAGATTCCAGATCTGGTCTGGTTGTTTCTAAAGATTTACAACACAACATCTACAGTGGTGTGAAAAAGTGTTTGCCCCCTTCCTGATTTCTTATTTATTTGCATGTTTGTGACACTGAAATGTTTCAGATCATCAAACAAATTGAAATATTAGATAACACAAGTAAACACAAAATGCAGTTTTTAGATGAAGGTTTTTATTATTAAGGGAAAAAAAAATCCAAACCTACATGGCCCTGTGTGAAAAAGTGATTGCCCCCTAAACCTAATAACTGGTTGGGCCACCCTTAGCAGCAACAACTGCAATCAAGCGTTTGCGATAACTGGCAATGAGTCTTTTACAGCACTGTGGAGGAATTTTGGCCCACTCATCTTTGCAGAATTGTTGTAATTTAGCCACATTGGAGGGTTTTCGAGCCTTAACCGCTTTTTTAAGGTCATGCCACAACATCTCAATCGGATTCAGGTCAGGACTTTGACTAGGCCACTCCAAAGTCTTCATTTTGTTTTTCTTAAGCCATTCAGAGGTGGACTTGCTGGTGTGTTTTGGATCATTGTCCTGCTGCAGAACCCAAGTGCGCTTCAGCTTGAGGTCACGAACAGATGGCCGGACATTCTCCTTCAGGATTTTTTGGTAGACAGCAGAATTCATGGTTCCATTTACCACAGCAAGTATTCCAGGTCCTAAAGCAGCAAAACAGCCCAAGACCATCACACTACCACCACCATATTTTACTGTTGGTATGATGTTCCTTTTCTGAAATACTGCGTTACTTTTACGCCAGATGTAATGGGACACACCTTCCAAAAAGTTCAAATTTTGTGTCGGCAGTCCACAGAGTATTTTCCCAAAAGTCTTGGGGATCATCAAGATGTTTTCTGGCAAACCTGAGACGAGCCTTTATGTTCTTTTTGCTCAGCAGTGGTTTTCGTCTTGGAACTCTGCCATGCAGGCCATTTTTGCCCAGTCTCTTTCTTATGGTGGAGTCATGAACACTGACCTCAACTGAGGCAAGTGAAGCCTGCAGTTCTTTGGATGTTGTTGTGGGGTTTTTGTGACCACTTGGATGAGTCGTCGCTGCGCTCTTGGGGTAATTTTGGTCGGCCGGCCACTCCTGGGAAGGTTCACCACTGTTCCATGTTTTCGCCATTTGTGGATAATGGCTCTCACTGTGGTTTGCTGGAGTCCCAAAGCTTTAGAAATGGCTTTATAACCTTTTCCAGACTGATAAATCTCAATTACTCTGTTTCTCATTTGTTCCTGAATTTCTTTGGATCGCAGCATGATGTCTAGCTTTTGAGGATCTTTTGGTCTACTTCACTTTGTCAGGCAGGTCCTATTTAAGTGATTTCTTGATTGAGAACAGGTGTGGCAGTAATCAGGCCTGGGTGTGGCTAGAGAAATTGAACTCAGCTTTCCAAAGATGTGATAAACCACAGTTGATTTATGTTTTAACAGGGGGGGCAATCACTTTTTCACACAGGGCCATGTAGGTTTGGATTTTTTTTTCCCTTAATACTAAAAACCTTCATTTAAAAACTGCATTTTGTGTTTACTTGTGTTATCTTTGTCTAATATTTCAATTTGTTTGATGATCTGAAACATTTCAGTGTGACAAACATGCAAAAAAATAAGAAATCAGGAAGGGGGCAAACACTTTTTCACACCACTGTATATGTAATTGGTGAATGAAGGAAGTAATCTGTGCCGTGAATAGAACTTTATTCCCTGCTTACTGAAGGGTACTCGATTGGTCCAGAATATCTAAATTGCATAATTTAACATATCACCTCCTTAATTGGTCACATAATCCAAAGTTTATGATTATGATTGACATATTTAAAAGTTGATGATTTAGTGATAAATCTCCAGGTACAATGTGTGCATCTGCTCTCAGCCACCTTATAGAAAGTGGATTTTGAAGTCGGTTTGTGTGCTCACTAAAGCACAATCAGTATTCACTAATCAAAAAGTCATCTGAACACTGTTGTTCTACCTGAATTGGTAACTACCTTTGTAAATGAGGAATCTCAAAAATTAGAAATACGAATACATGAATGAATATGGACATTTTTTAATGCATTTTAGTCAAGTGGTTATATAGCACTTGTGAAAATGTTGACAATACCTGAGGCATATATTTTATTTCAGGGACTCACAATAGAAGACATACCAAAAGAAGTCCTCATAGACTGTGCACAGCTTGTAAAAAACAACAGCATTCAAGGTAATGCTTCATCTGTCGAGCAAGAGGTACTGTAGTGGGATGTTTTCATTTTAAATAACATGCTTGCTGATTCTCTTGGAATAGATTGACATGTTTATAAAGTCTTTTCATCTATTCTTAACCATACACATAGTGCTTCTAAGGGACCGTGTACAGTGTTCAAGTGTGGTTAGGGATTGGTAGTCTTGCAATTTGACCAGGGTGGCCTTGTCCTGGTGCATAGCCCCTGGGCCAGCAGCGTTATTAGTAACAGTGGTCCCGAGTCCTCAGTCTGATGTGCTGTAGGTTTGCAGTGCAGAGAGAGGTGTAAGGCATCTTCATCACTTCCTTGCTGGCACAAGGGTGGAAAGAGTGAGCTGATCTGTTATATAAATTTGGAATTACAAAAAGAAAAATATTTGTCCATTTGCTTTTTTTAAAGACATGCTAAAATGAGTATTTAAACTATTAATATTTCCATCATTTTTATTGAAAGACTGATGATTTTATTAATGTTGAACAAAACCCCTAAGCATTGGGCTTCCAAGTCTGTTTTATTTCTGTGTTTCTGCAAGATTTGCTTTTGAATTCAACCTTTTTCTAATTATTCCTGCACTTTAGGATATTCTGCTCTTTCCACAACTGTGAAATTTGTGTGAGGTTTCATTAACAGAAATGCTTTGGTTTTTATCATGTGTTTTAGCTCATCCTACATTTTTGCATGAGAAATGTGAAGAGTAATGTAAAGCTTATGAATCTCTTCATTGGTATACCTGCCCAGAAAAGAAAGACATTTGTTTTGTTCCTTTGCCAGGGTGTAAAATGAACAATATCAATGTTGTTTATACACCATGGGCCAATCTGAAGAAAACTGGGGATATGGACGTAGGCCAGATAGGCTTTCATAGACAGAAAGAGGCAAGTACTCAAATTTTGTCACTACATTGTCCTAGTCTTATCAAGTGTTAAAAAACTGTTACAATTGCATTGTCTGAAAAAAGTTCAGGTGGATAGCTGCGTCAGCTGCAGAGGAACATGTAATAGGTTTATTCTATGCAGAAAAGAGAAGAAAGAAAACACAACATTTGGCCATGGAGCCTTCTTCAGGTGTGAGGGCCTGATATTGTTCAAGAAAACACATTGTGTTTTCTTTCTTCTCTTTTCAGCATGGAATAAACCTATTGTTACTTTGTCTGAAAAAAGCTGCTCTTTGAGTTGCCCTTTAAGATAGTAATTTTCATTTTATTGAAGTCTGAACTCTGCATAAATGTGATAAATGATGCGTCACTGTTGCTGTATCTTAGTACTTAATGTTTCTTACTAGAGAAACCTCTATGAGTAAAAAATGTTTTGTTTCTACATCTGAGATTTAGATTTTTTCAGGTAATGCATAGTAAAATGAATGTTCTTTTAAATTTGTCTTGGATGAATTGTGTTTGTTGGATGCACCTAACAAAATGCAATGATAATTTTTTCACTGCTTGTTTTGGAGGATGTATGGAAGCTGTCTTCATTTTTTCCAGGCCAGTGCAGTTGATGATACTTAATCTATGAAACTTTACAGTAAATTTCATACCTTGATGTATTTGTTTCTAATAAGGAACATGTAATAGGTTTATTCCATGCTAAAAAGAGAAGAAAGAAAACACAATGTTTCGGCCGTGGAGCCTTGTTTCTATGTTGTTGTATGTCATGTATGCCTGATGACAAGTTTCGACATTACTTTAAAAACTTTTTGTGCTAAGCTTTGCTTGTTTAAAAATAGAATAAACATTTACTCCTGTAACATTGCTGCAAGCTATTAAATAACCTGGTTTAATACATTAAAGTGAAAATGAAATTCCACAGATCCTCTTAAAATAATGATAAATAAAAAAACAAAAATAACTGATTCCAGAAGTATTCACCCCCTTTGGTTCAGTGTTTACAAGAAGCACATTTGGCAAAAATTACAGCCATGAGTCTTCTTGGATATGTTTCTACCAGCTCTGCACATTTGGACACTGCAAATTGTGCCCATTCTTCTGCACAAATCTTCTCAAACTCCCATCAGGATGGGAAAAGTTGGTGAACAGTAATTCTTGATTGGACTGAGATCTGGGCTTTAACTGGGCCACTCAAGAACATTGACATTTTTTTCTTTTTAAACCACTCCAGTGTGGCTGTGGTTGTATGTATTGGGACATTATCCTAAAGGAAGAGTAATCTTCTCCCAAGTCCCCTGTCTCTTGCAGACTGTCATAGGTTCTCCTCCAGGATTTCCCTGTCTTTCCTGCAGCCATTTTTCCTTCTATCTTCACAAGTCTTTCAGGTCCTGATGCAGCAAAGCATTCCAGTGGCATGATGCTGGTGCCACCATGCTTCACAGTAGGGATGGTATTCTTAGGATGATGTTCACTGTTACGCTTGTGCCAAACATAACGCTTATCATTGACGCCAAAAAGGTCAATTTTGGTCTCGACAGACCATAGAATCTTGTTCTACTTGGTCTTGGAGTCTCCCACATGCAAAGTGTAGTCAAGATTTGATGCAGGATTTTTTTCCCTTTCCCATGAAATACAAATTTGGGAAGCACCCAGACAATTGTCATATGCACAGTTTTTCCATGAAAGACTAATTCCTTTAGAGTTGTCCCAGGCTTCTTGGTGGCCTCCCAGACTAGTGCTCTTCACACCTGGATGCTCAGTTTTTGAGGACACTCTGTTCTTCACAGTTTCACAGTTGTGCCATATTTTCTACATTTCTTTATAATGGACTTTACTGTGCTTTGGGGATATGTAATGCCTTGGAAATGTTCTTATACCTTTCCCCTGATTTGTCTTTTCATTAACCGTATCGCTGATTTATTTTAAAAGTTGCTTTGTCTTCATAATGTAGTTTTTGTTGAGAGACACTTATTTTGTGCTTATATTTCTAATTAATTTTGGAAGATCTGTAGAATTTTGTTTTTTACTTGAACATTATAGAGTGTTTTGTGTTGTTCAATGGTAAAAAATCCCAAATAAATACATTGTGACTCTGTATTGAAATAGTTACATGTGAAAAAGTCCATGGGGGGTGAATAATTTTCTTTGCCACTGTACAGTACTGTGAAAACTTTTTTGAACCTTTGAAATAGGAACCTTTAGGATTTTCACAGATTTGAAACCTGTTTAAGATCTTTATCTGCATCCTAATAATAAAGTTTACTTTTTTTTAAATGGCACAAAGCTCTTTCAACCTCTATTTATCTGCAAATAATGCAGCATTCAATATGCATGTGTGAGCATCATAATGTTTTTTCTGAGATACTCAGAAAGTTAGATTGTGGAATGAGTTGTTTCCACACACCTGTAAAGTGAAAACCATGCTCAAAATGTTTCTGACCTTTATATAGGGTGGCGCCTTCCAAACTCAACTAACAAGATTTGCCTTAATATTTAAATACCTTGTTCTAATTATTCCTTAAAAAGTAATTAGGCCTGTCAATTGTTTCATTGTTTAGTCTGTACACTTTAGGAATTACTACTTGATAACCAGAGTACATTACTTGTCAGTATATGTTTTCAACAAAAAGGAGAATTGCTTTAATGTAATACTACTTAGCTGTATCCATTATGGAATGAACCTGTTATCGCCTGTTATCTGTTTTACCCCTGATTTAGGAGTCACTTAAAAAACCACGTCTGCTCCAGACAGGAGCTGAACAGAAAATACTGTGCAGAATTCTGGCAGGCCTGGGTTTCTGCCTAGTGAATGTTTATTTTTTCGTTTCTCCATATACATTCAAATGAACTTCTCTGTCAGATGTGAATACACAATATTTGTTTGCAGGTGAAGATCGTTGCCGTAGAGAAGAAAATTAATGAAATTGTTAACCGGTTGGAAAAAACAAAAGAGGAGCGTTTCCCTGATCTAGCAGCGGAGAAGGAGGCCCGAGATAGAGAGGAGAGGAATGAGAAGAAAGCGCAGATTCAGGAGATGAAGAGGAAAGAGAAGGAGGAGGTGAAGAGGAAAAAGGAACTGGAAGAGCTCAGGTGAAAGAGAAGGGCTTTTTTACACCATAAAGAATTTGTTATATTCAAAATGATGAAAAGCCCTCTGCATAATTTAGGAATCTTAACTTTTTCGGTGTTTCTCTGTCATAGCAAAGTACTATTCGGTTGTCACAGGCAAGTACTTAACAGTAATACTCATAATAAACTCATAAGATTTGCCACATTGTCCATGTACTCCTTGTATTCAGATTGCTGCTTTATATGTTAAATGCTAAAACCTTCTAATTTTCCTATCAACAGGACAGTGTGCAGAACCTTTCTAGAAGGGACTAATATTTACACATGCTTTGAAAAATATGATCAGTCTTTAAATTATTGTTTTAATTGCAAATACTTTATATTGTTTTTAATTCAGAAAAATTAAATGTGAGTAGTATTATACGCATCATCACATATGCACCCCAATGCCACAAATATCAATTTTCTCTTTGCCTTGAAGTGCATTTTTTTTCATAATCATAGACATTGGTTTTACGCCCTGACTCGAATCATAGTGTTCTGTGGCACCATATCCTCAAATCAATTCTTAAACCCTGCACAATTGTTTGTGGCTTGGCTCAAATGATTTTATCAATGATGATTAAATATTTTACTGCTTTTTTTTAGGAGTTACTCATCTCTGATGAAATCGGACAATATGACTACAAATGAGGTATGTAGCATCTGTTTAAGGGCCAATTACAGTAGGTCCTTATGGGAATTAATGTTACACATTTGGATATATTGAAGAACCTTATGTTTGGTTGAAGAGGTTTAATAGTGTTTGATTTATTTTCCAATTAAGTTTTCTTTTCAAGAATATGTTCACTTTTTATTCTAAACAAAGTACAGGTAAGGTGTATGTTGTAGACAAACATTTATAACCGCATGGCAATCCACTCAGAAAGAATGGAAGCACCAGCTTGATCATGCTAAAACGTTATTTCTCCGCTCAGGTTATGCTCATTAATTTCTCTTTTAGATGCCTTGTCAAGAGGTCTACCTAATAGATAATACACTGAAACTGCCATCCTTTGCACTTTTATCTCTTAGTATCAGATGAATGTCAGCGTACAGTTAAAGTATCAGTTTTATGGTTTTATTCCCTGCTGTATATTGATATCTTAGTTAGCTTTGTTGGATTTTAAATAGTTAACAAGTGGATATCTCTGTTTAGGTTTTGTGGAGTTCTTTAACCAGACCTTAAATGTCTGTTTTTTATTTTCTGCAGGATGGATATGATTCTGATGACTTCATGTAAAAAAGAAGGGGTTTTCTTTGAATGTGAACATGCATAAATTGAAAATGTATTGAATGGAGATGCCAAAAGACAAATTATTATTATGTATGCAAAGATATTGTGTTGGCCATAGTTGTAAAAAATGTGCCAATGATGAACAGAAGATTTTTGCAACATCAATGTTAATAAAGGCTAAAACTGCAGCACTCACTACTCCTCTAGCAACTCAATGAAAAACGTTTTGGTGTCGAATGCCTAGTAGCTTTCACTTAATTGGCTAGAAGAAATATTAAGTATTATATAATTGCCTTCCTCCATTTTTTTTAGTAGAAAGTTTTTTGTTGTTGTAAACAAATAAACCTATTTGTAACAATGAAGGTTCAAGGATTATTGTTCTGTGGTAGGTATTGCAGATACTGCTCTATTCAACTTTATGGTTAACAGCTAAGATAATTCATTTCCTTTTTTTGTCTGTTCCTTTTAACGAATATTTTATTATAACTGTAATGATGAAAGTGCTGCATTTTGTGGTGTTAATGGATTATCCCAAGACAAAGCAAACAACAGTGCTGATGTTTAATATACTGAAAGGCATTAAAAACAACAGAAACCACAGGTTTTAGTAGTAATTTATGAATGGTGTTTTTAATGTCTCTCAGTATAAAACAGCAATCTCTTTAAAACTTTGTGAAATTAAAGTTTTTTCACATTTTTATTTTCAAGCTCGGTGTATTAATTGTTTAACTGATCTTGTGTTTTTAAGAGGAGTTTTCTGCTGGTTCCATGTTTGAAGCAAATTGTTTTTTTGTTGTTTTATATTAAGCAAAACTTTGAAATTACAGTGATTCACACATCACCATTCTAATTTCTAAAACATAGAAAATATTCCCTGGTTGTGTATACCTGACTACATCTTTAAACTTCCTTTGCAGCACATGGGGAGCTGCAATGGTGTATGTTGGCTGCCAAGGAGCAAATAAAGGGTACTTCCACTCTGAAAAGTGGCCAGGATCAGAAATTGAGACTTTGTTCTACATTTCTCAGTGAAATTAAGGTGGAATTAATCTTAACTTATTCCCTGAGGATTGTCTGCAGACTTAAGTAGGCTTAGATAAATATAGCTTTGTCTTCATAGCTGCTTTAAACGCATGGGGAATATAAGGTTTTAGACTGTGTGCATTTTTGTTTTTATCTTCATCATATGTTGTCCCTTTAAACTTGACTTTGGCTCTTAAACGTACACTGTGCTAAATTAAGATATGTAAGCAGCTTTTCAGGTAACATGATAGCTGCTGATTTTGTTTGGTGATTAATCCCATGAGTAGTGGGAGTAGTTTATGGCATTTCAGTCCTGCATTTTACTAACTTGTATATAGATATGGCTTTCCATTTATTTTTGCCAATGCTTGCATGAGGGATCCCAGCAAATTCTTTCAACAGAACAGGTGTATGTAGGGTATATGAATGAATGAAAAAATGAAATGATAGTCATTTTATACACAGGATGACAGGTTTTTCTGTTGGGATATAAAGAAGATGCAATGAGTATGAATTAAAATTTAAAGGGGGGTATGTTATTAAAATAATAATATCCTTACACTTGTATAGCGCTTTTCTGGACACTCCACTCAAAGCGTTTAACAGGTAAAGGGAACTCCCCTCCACCACCACCAATGTGCATCACCCACCTGGATGATGTGACGGCAGCCATAGTGCACCAGAACGCTCACCACACATCAGCTACAGTATCGGTGAGGAGGAGAACAGTGTGAGCACTCTTTAATGGTCCCACTAACACCCCTTCCAGCAGGAACCTTATTTTTTCCCAGGAGGTCTCCTATCCAGGTACTGACCAGGTTCACCCCTGCTTAGCTTCAGTGGGTTGCCAGTTGTGAGTTTCAGGGAAATACAGCTTCTGTCAAATATTATTGTCAAACATGTATGTAAAACTGCTTTATTGTAAAACTAAAATGGGCCACATTCAGAAAGGTATGGGGTGACAACCCCCTTGACCAGGTCCGTAAAATTCATTGGCAGCATATACTGAATTTGGTCGGCCACAATGAGAACAGGGCTTAAACCTGCAAAGAAACCTATCGTAGTGTGCCATGTGGTGGCAGGTTATTTGCTTTTTTAGAGTATTCTGATAGTGGCAGAAATGGAGACATAGGTGGGGTGTTGCAGTGATTGTCCTTTATTGTTCTTTCTTTGAGGGAAGACTGCAGACATTGTGGTTAATGTTACAATTGCTTCGACTAGGCGTTGTACAGGTTAATCTAGCGAATGTTTAATAATTTTATTCTATTTTATTATGAACCTAATTGCACTTACTTTAAGGTATTACAATTAAGTAGCACCAAACACAAAAATAAGAGAATGTGGCCAAGTTTTGTTTTTAAGAAGGACCTCCTCTTAAGAGCAAATTGTCAGCTCCCTGTGTAATTTATCAAGACTTTAAAAACAATGCCTTTTTTCATTCTCCAGATTTTATTCGTGCGACAAATATCTTTAGCGTTTAAGAACACGAATCTGTGACCACAGGATTCTACCATTTTACGCATAGAGTTAAAAGACATTACAGCGCTTTTCTGACTAAATTGTCGTCTGTCTGCTTAAATTGGAAAAAGTGTTGTCGCCAGTAGCATGACCCGGTGTTCCCCTTCGTTCACCGCTTTGAGGCGTAGGATCAACATGTGTACTGTCTGTATTTATATAAGTGTAAGGGCACAAAAGGTTTGACGGTTTGGTGCAAAGTTAAAACTGATTATACTGTAAATCATTAAATAAAGCGGCTTCATATGTCAGAGTAATCAGGTTTATTCTGATAGAGATTTATAGATGAAATCGGTGAAAGATCCCGAACAGCTTCAGGCATTTCAATTCTGTACTGAGATACGGTGGTCATCACAAGCTTTGACTCTACTCAGACTTTACATAATGCTATTTATAGCATTGTAGAAATAAGTCTAAACCCTTCTTGGACGTACAACTTCTCCATTCTTCCGAATAAGAACGTCATTAGTTCAGCCAGTTTCTTTTACAACGTCGTAGTGCACTCTTACAGGTACTTTATTCATTATTTTCACAACGATAGCATTGTTTTCCAGGTTTCATTCTATTTCGTATAATACAATCCTTTTTTATAAACCTATTAGGCTACTTTATCTGTTACACGTAGAGAAGCACTTGAACCGTTAAATGGAAAAGTCATCGACCAGTTTATTTGTTCCAGCTAAAGAATTTATATTAATAAGGCTTAATGGCATGTTGCCTTGTTTGGTGAATATTGCTGTTTTCCTGTAAAGTGTAAAAGTAGACAACCAAGAGTAACCATCTACTGCCACAACATGGTGCTGCGCGCCTTTCTGTGGGAATTGCATACATAAGCACAGCAGGAGATTAACGCATATATTTCCTATTTGTCAGCTGGCTGGTATGGCTCTTATTACAACAGGATATTACTGTGGCATTTATTTTACATCACAGAGGAGCTGAAAATGCAGTTAGCGGATTGTTTTTAACGAGAAACCACATTTTAAATGACAGCTCAGACGGGTGTGGGTCACAGTTGCGCTGATCCGTTCAGGACAGCTTCTTTCCCAAAATGGGTGACTCATTCCGTCTAAAGAATAGGTTACGCCCTTTCCCCATAATCTTTAGCTGTTGCACCTCAAAAATACCCATTATACCCTGTCCAGTGCTGTAAACAGAAGTAATTGCAGGAAACAAAAGGAACTGACGAAGTTTCGGTGGACAGATTTTGATTTAAGTTGAGATGACTAAGTGCTCACTTTATGAAAATGTACCACTTATAAACTTCATAAAGTGCCTTATATTTTCACACCGTCATTATTATAACATGCTAAAGAAACCTTTTGTGAATTGTCATATGCTTTAATGTTATTACTACGACATACGTACTGTGAATTTCTAAATATAAAATGACTGGTAATCATGGGTGGAAGGATGTTTATACAGCATATACTGTACAATAACTTGAATAATGAAATTGAATAGAAATTTCAAAACCTCAGAATCCGATTTATGGCAGAATGTGCTTCAGGCCACTAGATGGCGTCTCTGCCCACGAGAGAAATTTGAAAACGGAAACGTCATTTGATACGCTAAGCGGTTTGTAGTTTATTAAAGGTATTTGGAACAAATTGCCAAAGATTCTCAAATATTACTTAATTCCAGTCCCCAGAAAAGGGATCGTTATACGTATAGTAAGTACTGGTAGAGAAAACATAGATGCAAAGTTCCAATACGGTAGAAAAGCATATTCCACAATCTAAATCATGGATTAATGTCCTGTCTAGTGGAACATGAATTCCCTTCAATTTATCTGGGCTCATGAAATGTCTCTTAAAAACACATTAGTATTTAGTTTTACTTAAACTGATGCTGCCCAAAATGAATGGGAAAATGCCATTTGCATGCATATAAATCCAGACTGTCAAGATCTGGGAACATATGAAAATCTTTGTTGTATGTTTAATTTATGGTCTTTTTTCAGTTTAGTAGAATGCTGTCTTCCAAGGATTTTCAGATAAGAGATTGATAAACGAGCCAGACAATAAATACAAATGTAGGTCCTACACAACTTCAAGGCTGATTAAAATTCTTTAGCACCTTTGAAATCATTTATCCCACATTAACATTACTCATTTACTGTCCAGGCTCCAGATGTTTCTAAACATTTTTGCAAGTTGTTTACATTTGTAACAAAAGAATAATTCCAGGGTCTTTAATTTGTGTTTTGAGGAAGGAAACCAACAAAGAGATTTAAAGTATTCATTCTGCCTAAAAGACATATTTGGAACAATAGCATGTGGCTTTACTGTTTTTCAGAAATGGACCAGTATTCTCCCCCTCCCTCAAGACAAGAGACTCAGATATTTTCCAGACACTTCTCTCTGTGTTGTACAGTATATCGTTTAATGGCATTGAAGAGGTTCGAGCTGGTAGCTGCGTCACAGCTGGAACTGGAAAATCACTGAATGTGGGCAATAACTGGGCAGTTTTTAGTATTTTCTTAAACCATGCCATTTATATACTTTTCTTTATATTTTCCCTTAAAAAAACATAATTACCTGAGAAACTGCAGTGACACTGAATTTCATAATAAGACAGGTTGAATTGCGTTTTGCCAACGGAAATATTTTCAACGTTCCCAGCCATAAAAAAATATCATTCACTGTAGCCTGACAAGTCTTTAAAGATGTTCTTCATGAAAATAATTTGCCGTTTTCTTTTGGGCACAATTCCAGGGTAAAGAAATTGCCACCCTGTTCACTATAGCTCTAAGACTTCCTAATGTCTGCCCTAGTCATGACCTTTTCCCCTATTAGAGTTTAACCTACCATTTAAAATGAGTGAATCAAAACTATTTCACTCTAACCAGTAGAGGTATTCCTAATTGAGAGCCATTAGTTTTGCAAATGAGCTGTCTGTTGTCTCGCTTTTTGGAGCTATTTTTCCTAGTTGGTCAGGAGTACAAGAGATAAGCAGTGCTTGGGTTAATTTATGTCCCTGGCCTAGCTGTCTGTTGTAACATACGGTAGTACTTCAAGGGCAAATTCCTAACAAGTTAGTCACATCATACTGTGGAAAAACAAAATAAAGATATTGGAGATTTCAACCAGAAGACAAAATACAAAGCCGAGAACGCTCCATGAGTTTTTTTTTTTTCAAGAACTGACAACATTGTTAGGTTTCACCATTGTACTTTTCAAGAAGGCTGTGCTTTTGAATCGGTAGATCATAGCTTTTTTGTTGAATAATCTGATATTAAACTCCATGGCCTTTTTGACACTACGTTGGCATCTCCCAAACTGCTCTGGGCACATCTCAGAAGCTGCTAATCAAGGCTGGGCTTTTCAGTGCTGGGATGCAAGGCCTCTAGGGCAGTGGATTTCACTCTTGGTCCTGTTTTGTATCTGAAAATGGTCAGTTATCTTAACTGACGAATCTTGAAATGGTCAGGATATCAAGATATGGTCAAGAACTGAAATGGTCAGTTATCTTTTTTAGTTAGTTTCAGTTATCAGTTATCATTTTTTTTCAGTTTTTAGTTATCTTTTTTACAGAAAGGCGGGCTTCTTGAGGGCTAAAATGGTACTACCAATGGGATGAAAAACAGTCTAGTCCGAGATGATTCAGTTATGTTGCAATGTTCAGGACCATGTGCGAGCCTAAACATGTTTTCAAATCCTTCTGTTCTTTTCTAGCAGGAAAGAAAGAAGTTACAGGGCACTCTAGAAAAAAGTGACAACAAAGAGACAACAACACTGTTGTTTGATATAATTGTGAGAAGTGTGTTGATTGGTTCCAAAATTAAATATTTTAAATTTCCTTACATTCAGAATAAGACCGTGAAGTATACTGTCAATATAGATTGTTGGTTTACTCTGCATCAAATTCTGGTTTTGCATTTTTCCTTGTTATTTTCTGTCTTTATTGTCCACTTCATTGTTTACACCTGAGATGCTACTTGAGTTTGCTGATTAACAGGTACAGCAAACACTGGTTGTCCATTTAAAGAAGAGAAATGTGTGGTTTTTATTTAAACTATTAAATGCTTAAGTCACACAGAAGTAAAAGGTCCTGCACAGGAAGTAGTGGACAGATCCATGCGCACACCGCAGTTCAGCAGTTATTTTCTTCATTTTATAGAGGAATGTTTTTATCTGGAGTCTGATTTAAACACAGTGTTCCCAGCCCACAGCCAAGACAGGATTGCAGGAGGATTCTGTCATACAGTACCAACAAAAATAGGTGAGTAAAGAAAAGCGAGGTGGATGGGAGACAGTGAGACAAATTTATAGTAATAACCCTTACATTTTCTATAATCTGATACCAAGACCATTGAACTTTTACATTTTAATAATGAAACCAGAAAGCAAAGTTCCTAATCGAATGGCAGCAAAACTTCAAAGCATCCATTCACAACTCTGTGGACTCATTTTGAAACACATAATTACTGTTTAGTCTTGGGATAAAACCATTGATTTGTAAGCACTTTAATGAAAGCCTTGTCTGATGCACTGCATAGCTTGTTCTGCATCATGCAGCCTATTACAGCCAAACAATGCCATGGCCTTCTGTAATTTGCTGCCAAGCTTGGGCATAGAATAGTTTCACAGATGTTGCCTGAATTCCCTGGGGCTGAGGCCCCCCTCTCTCAGCAGTGCGGTACCTGGTGCTCACTGTGACATACTGTATGTCCTGACCTGGCAGCTCTAGGACCACACACACGCACAGGCAGGAGTGACTCTGAGGGCTTTGTAAGACAGGGCTGTGGCTGGATTGTTACAAAAGGATGTGCTTGGGAGGGCATGATTGCTACAGACAGTCCAACACAAGCAAACAAGCTCATAAAAAGGAGACCAAGGGTGCTGTCACTGGAAAGGGTTTCCATCTAATGTAACAAAATATGGGCTGCATATGGGGTGTTTGAATGTCTTCCTGCTCATGAAGAAAGGCATTATTTATTGAACTCCTGCAACCAAGCCACAAATGAATACATATGATAGCTGATGCAGCATTAGGTATGATTACATGTTTGCTTTTTTAGGAATTTTGGTTCAAAAAGTGACCTAAGCTTTCTACGTTATCTTGCAAATTGAGGAGTCTGCAAAAACCTATGTTTACACCATTTTATTGAAACAGGTACTAAGTTAAAGGAAAAATATCTGGTTGCAAAAGGTCACTATAATGGCTTACTAAAAAAATGGATTCTAAGGATTTTCTGTGGACATCATAATGTTGCAGGTCACACCAGGCAATTGTGGATAATAACTGCCATTGACTGGCAAAGTTGGTTCTTCTACCTAATTTAAAAACAAAATGCAGGTGTAAGCTATGGAAGGTAACCCTACTGTATACAGTATATTACATGTTGCTAAAAAAGAGCACAGAAAATGGAATACATGAGATTTCCATTCATCCATTTTCTAACTACTTCATCCAACTCAGGCTCACAAGGGCACCAGAGCACAAGGCAGGAAACACCCTGTATAGGACTTCAGTCCAATGCAGGGAATACACAGACACACACCAGGGCCCCAGAAGCCAATTAGCCAACCAGCATGCCTTGGGACTGTGGGAGGAAACCCATGCAAACATGGGGAGAACATACAAATTGCAGAGACTGTAGATAGCACCCCAGGAGTTGGACCCGGGGTCCCAGTGCTGCAAGGCAGCAATACTGAGCACTGTACCACCATGTTGAGATTTAATTATCATAAATAAGCTGTTAATGCAACAACACTCTAGGATGAAGCAAGTTTGGATGATAAATAATTAATGAGCTGATCCTTCAGTGGGTTGCTGTATTACACACTTGTATTAGACATCAATATTGCATAAATACTGTTTATTTACAGTACATTATAGTATTTTTAACAGAATTAAAACTGTATTTTTTATTCCATTAGATGGTTTTGAGATGTCTGAAGTATTCCTGTGTTTCTCTACACTGTATGTAACCAAGGAGCAAACATTACAATGAATAATACTCTGGTATGCGTAGCTGTTAAATAATAGGAATGATAATTTCTTTAAAGGAGTAAGACAAAATAAGACCTCACACTATGGACCTCACTGATTTAAAAAGCACATTTTATTGGACCACAAGGAATTTCTTTGCTGACTTTGAGAAGAAAATAAACAAACCATTTTGATCCGTGCGAACGCTCTGAATTTAGCATCTGCAGAAGTCACTCTTGAGAACCTTGTGGGTTTGCCAGTGTTTATTTTACTGATTTCCTTTGTGTCGTACTGATGGCTTGTGTCGTCCATATGTAAAAAACAATCACAGGAAAGAAACTGCATTGTCCATACAGAACCAGAATATTTTGTCGTTAAAACTGCGAGAAAGGTTAAGGCTCCGTTGGCTGGCTTTAGTGTTTCTGAAGCATTGTGTTTCATAAGTTCTTAATAAGCCACAGGGGCCCAGCTGAGAGCACATCTCCTGCCGACCTACCAACAGTGTGCTTCATCTTGCTGATTCACCCTCCCACCCGACAGCTGCAGCTGAAACATGAACCGTTATGAATGGGAACAAGAGGAAGAGTGGCAAGCTGATACAGTTCTATTGCTATCACAGAAAAAAGGACGGTTAAACAATGTCAGAATGTAAAGTGTTGAGAATGTGAGAGGTTTAGATGGAGATTCATTGATTTATTCTTGCCTTTGAGAAGCTTTTTGCCTTTGAGAAGCTAGCTTTTAATCAGTGGTGGTGATGGAAAAGAATGATAAATGAGAATTTGACTTACACAGTTCTAGGGTGAACTCTAGAATTACGAAGGGGAATTTTTTATTATCTTCTCCATCCATGTCCTGATGAACTAGAAGTCTAAAACCTGTTTTAAGTATGGCATTGAATTTCAACAGGTAAGAGTGCAAAAGGACGTGTAATTCTTCTGGAGTTCAACCAATAAGTTGTCTTTTGATTTTTGGGTTTCTGGAACAAGACATACTTTCAATAAACAGATTTTTTTAATGCAGATGTTAAAAAATGGTGGCCATCCACAAATATGAAATTGCCTTACATAAGAAGAAAGATTTCCTTACAGACTTGTAGCTGCCAGTGGAAGGCCGATGCAGAGGAGTACATGTCTCATTGGCACAAATTGTGGCTTTTAGCAAAAATTGCTAATCTGTATGATTTATAATATTCACCGTCCTTCACATAATAAACAGCCTCTTTCTCAAAGTTAACATGCTGTGTATATATATAGACAGAGCCTTCATTTAATATTCTTCTTTGGCAGAAGAACTCTTTAGACATTTCACTTGTATCAACAGTTGGCTGAATAGTGTGGTTAAACTAGCATGCAAGAAGATTGTGTTTGATATCTGAGAAATGAAGGGTAGGCAGCTACTGCTACAGTAGGTTTCTACCTGAGATTCCTGAGCTATTAACACTGTTAAGTCCAGCCTTTAAAAGTGTCACTGAGTGACAAACAGGAGTAAGGCTGTGACTTGTGGGCTGTTTATTTTTATTTGTGCACCCACTCACCAGGTAATTTTGTTAAATTTAAGTATGTAATTCTCTTCCCTTTTGCTTCCTATTAGCTTCTGGTTTGTTTACCTCAGGGGTCTCCTACCCTAGTCCTGGAGGGTCACAGTCCAGCAGGTTTATAGGAAAAAGATTTTCGAAGGTCTGGTAAAATGTATGAATTGAACCTGTTAAATGAATTAAACAGGTGGGATGTTCAATTAAGTAATTTGAAACAAAAATCAGACTGTCATTTAGATGTCAGGTAGCTTCATTAAAACGTTTCATGCTTAGTTCACCAAGGGCGGTGCGGTGGCTCTGGGGCTAAGGATTTGTGCCTGTGGCTGGAAGGTTGCCGGTTTGTATCCTGCAGCTGACAGAGGAATCCTACTCCGTTGGGCCCCTGAGCAAGGCCCTAAACCCCAACTGCTCCAGGGGTGCCATATAAATGGCTGATTCTGCGCTCTGACCCCCAGCTTCTCTCCTAGTCAGTGTGTCTCATGGTGAGCAAGTTGTGGTATGCAAAAAGAAAATTCCTAATACAAGAAATTGTATATGGCCAATAAAGTGATCTGATCTTATAAAAGTGATCCCAGTCACCATCATCTCTTCAAAGTCATCTGTTAAATTTCCACCCCTTACTGGAGTTTTAAACCCTGACTCAGGAAGTAAAAACTGACCTGTGCAGCCGAAAGTAAAGTGTTAGACAGCAGAGTCAGAGCCTGGTTGGAGAGCTAGTGCTTGCATTGAGGAGCGATTCTGGCCAAGGAAGGGGTTTTCCTCCATTTCAGCACACCTACAGTAGGTTGCAGAAGGACTATTGGAGGGCCAGCAGAGAATTGATTATTTGGTTTGGTGCTCCCAGGACTAGAGAAAATGCTAGCAAAGTGTTTGCATTTTAATATTTCAGGTCAAAAGTTTGTATGTCCTAGGAGCATACTTAAAAATACTGACCTCCCAATCTGAATCTAACAGGTGAATTTCATTGGACATCTGGGCTAGTACTGGATTGTCCAGAGTGACTTGCATGTTCAGACACAAGGCTGCTCTTAAGTGTACTTGATACCAGAGATTCCTGGGCTGGGGGTCAATGATTGACTTGCTGTGTCATTGGATCTACAACCATATGTTCTGAACACTGGGGGGAAGAGGGAGAGGAGCTGTCAAGTGATGACCCCTTGGAGGTGAGCTGGGTATGACTCAAAAGACACTCTAACACTGCAAAGCTGATTTAGGTAAGATTAGCCTATTGCAATGGGCTATCTACTAAGGTACTAAATAGGATGTCCAGAGTTCTGTAACTTGTACACTAACTAGAACTGCTCTGCTTTAGCATTTAACTCACTGCTATGTAGTATGATTTGCATGTTTCTCCTGTTGGCATACTGTAGAAGGCACCGAATGGTCTAGCTTCAGGTTCCGTTAAGGGTTTAATGCATAAGCATAATCCAAGATCTAATCTGGCCTGCTGATTCAGGCCTTTTTTATTATTCTAACCAAATCCAGGCTCAGCACAAGAGGTAATGGAGCCCTTTTTTGGGCAGCTCCACAGTTTTGGAACCCGTTCTTCAGATCCAGCAGACTCAGTTACTCTGGATATTTTTAAAACTTGCCTTAAAATGTTTTTACTATAGCTTTTGATATATGGTTTTATTTTCCTCTTGGTTTTATTTACTTTTGTTATGTGTTAAACTCTAATGCTTGTGTTGTATGAAAACATCTTTGAAGACTTGAAGTGTTGTTCAAAGTGATAACCATTACACTTATGAACCAAAATGCACAGTTCATTCCAGTACATATATGGCCTTTTCCACTTGGGGTCATTCAACACACTCTTGCATTCTTCCTCTTAGAATGACATCCTTTTGGCTGTAGGCTTATGTCCTTTGGCAACACTTACAGATGTGCTCAGTGGAATTATAGGACATAGTAGATTTTCAACAGTTTTCTTTTAAAATAAATGAGGAATCAATTAGAATTGATAAAGAGTACAAGTTTAAAAACAAGTATTTTTATGAGACAACTCTTGATTACATTGGCATCTATTCAGGTCTCTCCAAAGCACAATCTGTTAATTACCAAAATGAGCACTAAATACCACTCTGTACAATATTTCAACACTACAAATACACTGCAACTCATAGGGGAAGAGAAAAGTTCATCTTTCAGAATATCACAGCTGCAGAAAATTTAGTGCTAATACGAATTGTCAGCTCTGGAGACAGTTCAGCACAATCTTTTTTGCTTGGATACTTGGGGAAAAAAAGTTCAAGTATTCTGAAAACAGTTAACATTTGGCTTTTTTCAAAGGGGTTCATTTTTTTCAACTCTTGCCAAGCAATGTGGATGAACAAATTAAAGAGGAGGCCAAATTCCACGGGGTTGCTTCGTAGCTGAACCATCACAAGTTCAGTTGTACCTAACTAGAACTAATTTGAAGCAGTGTCTATAACTGCATGCTATAACCTCAGAGGTCAAATACCTTTTGAAGGTTTTCAAGAGCAGCTTTTTGCACATCACCAAGTCACTATACACTGAGTCATTCAAGTAAACGATTGTATTCTAGATTATAATTTTTTTTAAACTGTAAATGTATTTGTCATAAACTTTGTCATAAAATGCTCAGATTAACTTGGTACTGTACCAAGAGACCTCAGCAGATCCTTTAACATTTTGTCTGCTGTGTTATATCTTGTGTCAGTGAAGGCCATTTCAGAGGCATTTACTGACAGCACAGGTTAAATCAAACTACTTCATTATTTCGCCACAGCACATCTACTGTATGTTCATTTAATGAGGCATTTTTGTGCTGGACAAAAGTAATTAACAACACGCAATATTAACGGGGCTTCACAATCAGCAGGATAATGTACATGGCCAGTAAATTAGTGATAGACCCATAAATCGTATGTGGTGTAATTCAGTGTCTTATATTTTGGGGTTGACATGAATAAAAACATAAAAGAAAAATATTTTTCTGCAATTTTCTACTATTTAATTAAACTTTTATTCATCAATCCTGATGGAACTCAGTGGGCTTCTTCAGTATCAACACTAAAACATAAACCAGAGGCCACAAGAGAAAATTATGGGGAAATGAGTCTACTGCAAAACTGAGAACAGGAGACAAATCTTTACACTAATGTTTGTGGCTCATTCTCAATCCATCCAATGTGGTCAAAATGAAGTCCTTCCAGGATCCGATGTGGTTGTCGTTTATTTTTTGTGAAGCCACAAAAATTACAGGAAAGTTACCAAATGTCTCAAGGTCATTTAGGACTAATAAACAACATTTGACTTGTGTTTCAGTCCACTGAAATAGCGTCATAGAATTTGTTTCATAGTAAAAACTTTAATATGAAAGAGCATTTTCAGTACTACCAAAACTGTGTTTTGATTACGATCAACAAGCGGATGAAAGACACCACACACTGTATGGATTTTAGTAAAATGTTCATTTAATAAATACCATAATGATTTACAAGTTGAGTGTAACACTTATTCCTCGTACTATTGTGAGAGTGCAACACATATGATGTACAGCTTGTGAGCTCTGCCTTCCAAGAGACTGTTTTAATGCAGCAAACTCCTCTTTAAGTGGATAGCATGCATTATGAGTCCTCAGCTGTGGTTTAAAGTACGCCTTCAGAGTGCGCTTTAGATGTTTAGGAGCAGCACTACCTTTGATACCCTCCATTGACCATCCAGACTGAAGCAATTTCCTCTACAACTTGTCCCTTGGCCAGCAATTGAGTGAGCATGATGCACGGTGTGTCATAGCTCAGGAAAGGCTCCAAGGACTTTTGTTTTTGTTTCTTTGAAAGTGGAGACTGCTCAGTTGGAACATAAGAAAGGTTAAAATGAGAGGAGGCTGTTCAGCGCCGCTGGCTCATTTGGTAGTTAGGAGATTATTGATCCAAGGATGTCCTGTAGCCATTTCTTGAAGGAAGCCAAAGTATTGGCTGCATGGTCCATGGCTGAATAAATTAGACTGATCCATTGTCCAACAACCCTTCATGTAAAGACATGCCTCTTATTCTCAGTTTTAAATTAATTTCCTCGTAGTTTCCATTTGCGCCCTTTGGTTCGTGTTTCAGTATTCACTTTAATATGCATATGCGTTGTCAATGTCTTTGAGGATTTTGAATACTTTTATCAAGTCTCCTCACAGTCTCTCCTGTTTCTTCTGTTCAAGAAGACTGAAAAGTTTCGGTTCTTTCAGCCTGTCAGTGTAGCACATTTCTTTAATTCCTGGAATGCATCTGGTCGTTCTTCTCAAGACTGATTCCAGAGCAGCAGTATCTTTTTTGTAACCTTGGTAGGCCATAATTGCTCACAGTATTCTAGATGAGGCCTAGCTAGTGTATTGTAGAATTTTAACAATGTATCCTTTGATTTGAATTCAACACTTCTGACTATATAGCTTAACATTGTGTTTGCCTTTCATGATGTCCCCACATGGTCTGGTGTATGCAAGTGATGTGTCAACATAAACCCACAAATCTTTTTCATAAGATTGTTATCTCATGACAAAACAAAATTGTGGTGAGCAAAAAAAAGTGCAATGCATATCAGTTTATCAGACCACAGTGGCCAAATTTACAAAAGTGGTTAGGGCACAAGGAGTGAATGAAACATGCTGTACTACTGGACTTCAGAATGTGGTAGGAATCTACTATAGCTTTATTAAATGTATTGCATATGTAGAAATAGATAGTAAACGTATTTAAACAGGGTGGGAAAACAGCCCAATAGAACATTCTGTATAGCAAATCAGCAGCAGAGAACCAAACTGCCCTCATTAGACAAAAACAAACTAGGGGGTTACCAACACCTCTTGCACGAGAACATCCTTTCAAAAATTTCACTCAAGAGTCAAAATTGTAACCATTGTAGCCTTAAATGGAGTTTCAATCACAGTAACCCTCCTGGTTAACTGCGATAATAATCTTCTTGAACAACTATAACAGAGTTTTAGTGCAATTCATATCAGTTTGCAGCTTTCAGTACTGTAATTTTTTGTAGATTAATAATAACATAATAATAATTATAATAATAGAACATCCTGGAAGTTTCGAGTAATAATCTTACATATTTCCTTTCATGCAAACTTAACAATGAAAAACACTGGCAAGTTAAATAACAGGCAATCCAGTCTAATGCCCCAGATTCTCTGTTTTCTTCCACATGCAGCTGTGCCAGGAGATCAAGTTAAGTATTCTTACTGTAAATAAGTCCCTCTGCCTTCCAGCTGCTTTTTCACAGGTTTCAGCTGCTTGAAGCTGTACTTGAGCAACACGAGACTTGCACACAGTTGTGCTGCCTGGATGTTCTTGCTCCTCCTCTTGCTCCTGATCATTGGCACACATTGTTTCTTCAAATGTTTACAAGACTCCTCTGTAAAAATGTTTCTGTCGCCAGAACTCCCCTGAAATCCAGGGAGTTGTTACTGTTCAGGTCCTGACAAACAAGAATGCTTAATCTTGTAAGTATGACTTGAGATTGAGATCTATGATTTAAGAGGTTTATTTATAGAAAAAAAAGAATTACTGTCATCTAGGTTATTTTAAATGCAGATTTCATAAAGACTGCTGTTAGTATTTAAATAAGAATCCTTCTATATCTGAACTCTAGAAGTCAAAAGACAGTCAACAATTGGGGTTATTTTATTGGTGGAGTACCACAGGGATCTGTATTAGGCCCACGTCTCTTGTTAATTGATATCAATGATAGAGATTCTGGTATAGTGAGTAAATGACTTTCATTTGCATCGAAATTAGGAAACACTGTAGAAGCAGCAAGAGAGAGTAAAAAGATATTTACACAAATTCAAAACCGCCCAAAAAACTTGTCAGATATTTAATGTAGACAAGTGCAAGATGCAAAAACAAATTATAGCTACAAAATAGGAAATAATGAGCTTGTTTACAGAGATAGGAAAAAACGAGCAAGGCGTACACTATGACAAGTGTCAGAGCTGGCGCCTGGCTTTGGCAAACTAGGCAACTGCCTAGGGCTCCGTGGCCACTAGGTGGCCCCCTCAATGTGCAACACAACATTTTTTCAATCAGCACATTCAAATTTGAGTCTAAAATCCCCTCTAGTGGCTCTTTCCGTTGCTGCTCTGCTAAACTAGGTTGTTAAAGTTTGTTAGTTATATATAAGATTAATAGTTGTGAATGTAAATGTAGTAGTTTAGTTCACTCTCGGTGTAGTAAATGACTGTGGTTACCAGTTCAGTTTCAGCTGCTGCTACACAGAATGCTGTTAGTTTAATTGCAAAAATAGTAAATGTTGTGATGATCAATTCTATAAACCTTTCATTACATGTAATAAAAATTACAAGTGACTTTTTACTCGCATTGCAAACAATGTTGCAATGGTCTAAAATCAAAATCCCATGGTTGGAACTGGTAAACGCACAAAGACCTCCAAAAGGACGTTCCTATGGGGTGCTGAGAAAAGCAAGCACAGTAAAAAACCAGAGTTGTGACAAATCAAGTCACTATAATAATACATTTGTATTTCATTTGGTTTTGAGTCTGTCAGATGCACATAACTAGGGAAGGGTAGACAAGCCACATTTTCTATCTAGACACGTAGACTACTTGTGGTATTAAACGAGAAGTTAAATGATTCACGTTTTACGTTATTACTTTCAATGTTAAAATATTTTAAACAATCTTGTTTGTAAGTTATTTATTATGTGGTTCTTCAAAGGTGGTTAACAAAAGATCTCTAGTTATATACTTAATTTATTCAATTGTTCTAAAAAATAAAATCAGTTTAGGTTGGGATCTGAAATTAGTAGTGTATGCGCAAATTGTGATCTGGAGGGGCACCTTTCCAAGATGTTGCTAAGAGCCCCCAAAAAGCTAGGGCTGGCCCTGTGACAAATTTATGGTGACTTATCAATATCTTCGATTACATTAATGGTGAAGCAATTAAAAGGGTAAAGATAATGTGAGAATCTTTTTTTACTGAGATCTTTGGATGAAATCTGCATGTATGAGAACTTTTTATGAATTGGCTTACAAAAAAAAAGAAACTAGATGGGTGTAATGGCCTCCTCTTGTTTACAGACTTTCTTCTGTTTTTACTGTTAGAATATATCCATCCATTATCTAAGCGCTTTATCCAGTACAGGGTCACATGGGACGCCAGAGCCTAACATGACAGTATACACCATTGACGGGATGCCAGTGCATCGCAGGGCATACAAAGACACAAACACATACTCACTTTTCTGGAATCAGTCCACAGAATAGCAACCAGATATTTTCACAGTCTTAAAGGAGTACACTTTACTAACAGAAAAAAACAAACACATTTTGGTTTTACAAAGACAAGACTACATTCAAGTACTCAGAATTCTCAACTACCTCAACAAAGTCAACCCAATGCTCCTCTACAGAACCGGAGTGCACAAGTGAAAACTATTTGGATGTGCACAGTAAGTAAAATAGACAACGGGAGTCACTTTTTGAGACAGTGATGGGGGAGTCTGGAACAAATTATAAAGTGTTGTTTTCTGACACCTGCTTTCTTTCTTAACGAAGAGGCTGGATGAGATCCTTGGATAATAGCAACCAAATGTGCTAGATGTCCAAACAGCCTCCTCTCTTTTTCCTTTCCTTAGTAAAAACAACATTTTGGCATTAGAGCCTCTTTACATACTTGAAGCAGAAGGCTCCACATCTGAAGCATTTTGTTTTTCGTCTTAATTTCTACTTTTCAACGTGGAATTAATCAGACTGCTCCAGTTAAATGCCATCCTGTATCCAAAGTGTTCTACCTAGACAGGCATGCAAAATGAGAATTTAAGTTGATTTACTGTATCTTGTTAAATAGTTAGATTTAATTTGTAGCCCGTTTATGTTAAAAAGGTTCATGCAAATACTACAACAGTTGTTTTATGACTCTGAAAAGAGTCTATCATTGAGAGAAAACCAATACATATTGTATACATACTGATTCCAAATATTTGCTTGATGAAATTTCTTTTGTTCACATTTTTAAATATTCCCATCACCAACTGGGGACTGTATTGAAGCAACTCAACATTTTCAAACATTTTTTCCATCTCCTAAACTATCATTTAATAATGGGGCTTAAACAAACGTTTGAGAGGAAGGTTACATCCTAATCTTGCACATTTCCACTCACCTACATATATACTGTAGGGTCTCATACTCATTCCTTCATTTATCTCTCTCGCACCCCTCCTGCCCCCTCATCTGCACCCTCAAAGCAGCTTCCTAGCTCATTCCTTGCAAAAGTGAAGTGGGGGTGGCGTTGTGGAGCCTATGCAATGGGTCAGCTGCCACTCCCTCAGCTAAGCGAGTCTCACTTTATTCATGTTTCCTCCCTCTATTGCATTCATTAGGATCTAACTGAACTACTGAAATGAACTTAATGTCTAAGAGGTGGTACAGTAAATATTTTATGGTTAATCAGCAGCAGCACACCAATCATGTTCAGTAGAGTACTAGAGTTTAATACTAGAGTATTTTGTGTTAATTTTGGTTATACAGTATGTCTGTGGCAGGTCCCTCTAACCTGGTAGTGTGTAATGTTAAGGACCTTCACAGGTGTTGCATTCTGTCAGCCTCTAGAAGAAAGACTAAAGTCTGGAATGGCACTACAGAAAACAAACACCTAACATTAAAATAAGATCACTTTATTGGCCATATACAATTTCTTGTATGAGGAATTTGTCTTTTCGCATACCCCAGCTTGCTCTCCATGAGACACACAGACAGGGAGAGAGAAGCTTGGGGTCAGAGCGCAGGGTCAGCCATTTACACGGCACCCCTGGAGCAGTTGGAGTTAAGAGCCTTGCTCAGGGGCCCACTGGAGTAGGATTTCTCTGCCAGCCGCTGGATACGAACCGGCAACCTTCCACCCACTGCTCCTTTTTTAAAAAAATGTTTTTTTTTACCTTCATAAAAGAAAGTCAGAAACTTAAAACTATACTTTTATAAAAATTTTAAATAAATTAGAAAAAAAGTCAATTTTACAGTTGCAAGCTTGAGAAGAAACAAATGACTATTGCATTCATATCTGTTGTATGTTTTTAGTAGCTTTTGCAGTTTAATAAATCTCATGATGTCATCTTGCCAGGGACAAGTGAGTATTGTGTTGCTCTGTTGCACTAATGTGACCGATGTAAGTTTTTTGCAAGAAATAAATAATTTTCTGCAATAGTTTTTTTTTAACATTTGTTATTTTTTACATTTCCAGTGGTCAGTGATAATTAGACGATAATTTAATACCTGCTGGGCTAGTGTGACAAATCTGTGACATCTGTCACATCTGCTCACTGACATCTGCTGTTTGCATGACTAAGTGAAACAGTTTGAACTTTCTCCTGTTGTTATTCAGAACTCATGCAGTCCACAGCACATGGGCTCTAACCTCTAGACTCCACGTTAAATTCCTTATGCTCTTGTGATAGTTGTCTGAATGCTGCAAAGTTAACCGGCTTTATCCTGAGTTTAAACTTAGACATTTCTTACCTGTACAGAAATAGAACAGAAAAGGCTGTACTATGAATTCCCCCCCAAAAAAAAATCTTTACATTTTTAAAACTTAATATTGAAAATATTTTCTATGAAGAGAGCAATCTGTGTGTGATTTCAGATTAACAACTAAAACAGTATGCTATCATGTACATATAGTATACCTACTAAGCTACAATAATTACATATATATGTAATTTTGTGCCAAGAAAAAGTGTTAATTTTATGCCAAGACCAATCTACAATGTACTCCACTCATCTCATGATTGAGTGAAGGAACAGATTTGTGGATCAAGTAACTATGGAGATAAGAAGAGGCCTGTGAACCTATAAGGAAACCAGTGATGAGGCCATTTATTTCTTTAGTCAATTTGAGAAACATCTCAAATGTTACATGACTTAACAGAAGATGTCCTTTTTCTTCATGGAACACCTTGTGGTCACCACATGCCGATAGTGCAGAGGCACAATTTTTTATCATTGTAGAGGTACCTCTGCCTTTCAATATTATACTTAATGCTGCATTCTCATTTCACTATTACTTTGTAATCAATAAAATTGATTCTGAAAGCTTGTCAGAATCTAAAGAACATCTTTGTTTCTGAAATATGCTATCAAATTCACTGCAAATGTTTTTTTTCTAGTATTCACATATGCAACTACAACAGATGGATCTGTCTCACAAAGCTGTTCTCCAGAGATACAGTACTGCATCCTAAATATTCAAAGCAAATTAAAGTCACTGAACTTCGACTCAGCTCTTTTCAGATCTGTTTTTTCTCATTATTTTACACTTGTGATCCCGCCTCATGACTGGTTTTGACAGATGGAAAACCATTAGCAATACATTTGACATCTGAGGGGGTCAGGTTTAGGGGAGGATTACAAGCCCCCAGGCTTTTACCAGAAATCTCTACAGCTTTGGTAATAAAACCAAACATTTTCTCCAGAATATTTTGCATTGTATCTGGATACTGCATCAGTGCTCTTTCACTCCCAGCTGCTACAGCAGGGGTCTATGTGCTAATTACCAGAGAGGTTTTAGTATCAAAAACCATAAAAATAGTCGTTTCAGACTAGCACCAGAACTCTTGGGGAGCGTGCAAGCACTTAAAACCTATTTGGAAATTTTGAAAGCATATTTTCCAACAACAGTGAACACAGTACTGATTTTATTTTCAAGCATAATTAATAACACAGCAGTGTTACCACAACTCAATCTTTCACAAGCAATTCCATTTTTTATTCACATTAATTTAGGTGTTGAACATTATTGACCACGTACAATTTCTTGTATTAGGAATTTGTCTTCTCACATACCCCAACTTGCTCTCCATGAGACACACAGACAGAGAGAGAAGCTTGGGGTCAGCCATTTATACAGCACCCCTGGAGCAGGTGGGATTAAGGGCCTTGCTCAGGTGCCAAACAGAGTAATATTCCTCTGCCGGCTGTAGGATACAAACTATCAACCTTCCAGCCACAGGCGCAGATCCTTAGCCACATCGCCACTGCACCGCCCCTAATGAGCTCCATGCGCCTGACATTCAATGATGTGCTGCAGCAGATATGGATCTGAGTCTTGATGAACCACAGAAAGCCAATGAATTTGATTGTACGTTTCTGAGCACCTTGGGTATAATTGTAAAGTTGCATCATCTGCTAAAGTGGCCCTTCTGGAAGGTTAACTTTTAGCCGTCCAGTCTGTGGCAAGTCATGAGCAACCACGTCACTTCCCAGAGCCTTCTGGGATTGTAATCAGTTGTTCCATGCCGCTGAAACCGTGCCACCCGCTCATACCATAGCATTAATGGTACGCGTCCTAAGATTTTAGTTTTTCACTGACAACAACTACAGTACGGCGTTGCAACAACTGAATACTAGACATTGATTGATTAACTGGTTTCACATTTCTGCTTCGTTAGTCAAAGAGAAAAAAATTAATCCCAATGCCATAAGGGCATCTCCTATATTATGGTTGACTGTTTCTGAGAAAGTGCTATCCTAATTATTCGTAGTCTTTTTATAATTGTAAATGCATCTACATGGATGAATTATAATGCTGTTGTGTTAATGATGCATGTATACATACACTGCAAGAGAGTGAAACATTCCACATTTCATGAGAAGAAATATACAGTATGCTATTAGCTTAGCACACTGTTTATTTTATGAAACAATCTTGATTTTGTTCTATTCACTTACTTAAGAGAATAGAACAATCACAGCTCAGTGTTAGGTTAAATTTCAAAATTACATCACACTACCTTAATGTCAACAGTGACTGGAATTCAATAATGTGCTTGTCGGCTTTGATGAAGAGCACTATTACTCATTCTGGATGTTCTGCCCTTGCTTTTGACCCATGAACATGGGTTTTATGTGAATAATTAACCTATGCCTGTAACAGCTCTAGATCCCCATTTAATAAGTAAAACAAAACTCAAGGGTCGCACCTTTGTAACAATCATATTGACAATGGGATTGTAGATTTCATTGTAGCTATGCCTTAGTTAGACCAGATGTCTTATACACCCTAAGAGTGTAAAAATACGTACATGAAATGGATCCCACCTGGAGAAGGAGAATTTGGCTCTTGCGCATTGCTGCACATCTGGTACAGTTTATTCTGGCAAATATTTTGTTTTTCACAAGAGCAAAAACACAACGCCCTCCTACTTTACAGATTTTGTGTTTTCAGCTGAAAGATCTAATTCTGGCCATGGCCATGATATTTTAAAGAAGAAGCCATCATACAGCTAGGTATGACTGAAGTATTATCATATGCACATATTAAAATTGGAGCTGTCTGGAATTTTTCCACAAAAGCACTTATGTGAAGCCATACAGTGTAGTATTGCAAAATATCACAAACCCTTACTAGGGTTACTTGTGGAAAATGCTGACCAGTTGCTGAACACCTTTTTCATGACGGGAAGCCCTACAGATTTCAGAACCCAAGCAAGGTTTTGCCTAATCATAAGAGGGATGATTGCTGTTTTAAATAGTGTTGCTAGACCAGTAAGTGGTACTTCTTCCACTGTGTTAGATTTTTCAAAAACAATGCTCCTGTATGAGCGGTGGTAGCTCAGACAGCATGGGTGTCTAACTCCTGACCAGAAGGGCCTGGGTTCAATCCCCTCAGCCTGCTTTTCAAATGAATACTGGGGGTTAATCCTTCTGGGGGTAATAGGCTGTCTGGAGCAAGACATAACCTACCTAATGCTCCTGTAGGGTAACAAGAGACAGTGACCTACAGTACTTCAAGTTCCCATTTTAAGAAGCACTTTCTCATTTCTTCACATGATCTGCTGTGTAGTGGGGCTGCTGGCACCTAATAGTTCTGAAATGTCATCTAGGTGGGTGCTGTACTTCGGTGATAGATGAGGGGGGTTCTTCATATCTGTAAAAGTGTATCCTATGGAATAAAAAGTACTATACAAATGCAAGGAATTATTATTAATCATGTTGATGTTCTTAGTAGCTGTCAGAGCAGTAATTATTGCTATCAAATATTAAAAATATTATTTTCACTGCACAGTCAAAGGAAATCGATTGGAAATCACACCAATGGCCTTGCTAAGTACAGGCCAACGTAAAGACTAAAAGTGCATAAAAACACATTTTACTGTGACTTTAAACAAAGCACCACAGCTCTGATTCTTTTCTGTGGACTCTTTTTGTGATTTAGCACCTTTAATTCCACAGACAATTTCTAAACCTAATCCTAGAGAGAGAAAATTAGTCTACGTGTAATGTCTGACTTAAAAAAAAAAACTTTTTGTGTGCCAAAGGTAACTTTCATTTAAAAATTCTATTTTCATTCTTTGTTTCTGATGTTTCTGACCACTTCCTACTCATTAGTCCTTGACTTAGCAAAATGTTATGTGCCTCATTCTCTGTACTGGGTGGCTGTTTGTATATTTTTATTCAGTAAGTAGTTTTGTGCCTTTTAATATGAAAGGGAGTGAAAAGGCAAGTGCCCATTTACCTGTTTCTGAGCTCAGGCTGTTTTTCTTGGCAAGTGAGTTCCATGGAGCTTCTTGTGCCAGAGTGCAGTGAGATTTAGGAAACCAAGATCATGAAATGGATTGAGACAAGAGCATGACCGACTCCCTGCAATTGTTTCCAAACCCAACACAGAGAGAGAACGAAAGCAGCAGTCATGAGCTTGCAAAGTGCTAAAACAAGCCATGTGCATGTTTTCACAGCCAGTTATAACCATATAATCAAGTCCAGGAAGCCTAAAAAAGCTGTTTTTATTTCACATTCAAATAGAAACCAAATTACCTTTTAAATTTAATAATTATTCAGGTCTAGGTGCATTACAGTATATTGAATTTGACTGTTTTTACTTAAGACCGTGATTACCGTGGAGTCAAATTCTTGGTGAGGCCCAGCCACAGTCATCATGATTCTGATCCAAAGTTAAGCTACAAATTGTGGCTTAAAGAGACAAGAAGATTTGATCCTCTTAAAGGAAAAATAAAACAATTTGTTCCAGAGTTATGTAATGAAAACCATCGGCTCTATTGTTGAGTATTTTAATGAAAATGAGGTTTTCTTTAAAATGTCACATAATCAGAATTTAAGCTCTTTTGTTTTTGTTTTCTGTTGGTGATATGTACCTGACTATAGAAAACACTTAATACTAATATTATATGCCAAATTAAGGGCTGTATGTCAATTTTACACAATAAAAATATATTTAGCAAGAACAAAAAATACATTTGCAATTTGTATGTTTTAAAAGCTTAATTTGAAATTGATCTTCACTTTTATTATATCAAACCAATAAGTTCTCTTTGTGAAGTGAGAAGTTTAAAACTTCTTATAAAAACATAATATCGAGGCCTTTATTTTTATATTTCTGAATGTTTAACTGTAACATTGTATGAAACATCTTATTGATGATTCAAAAAAGAGTGCATACTTTATTTTTCTTCGTGAAATTTGATATGGTTATTTTTACCATCCCAGTAACCGATTCCCAGGCGCAGTTTACGTTGTCAGAGAAATGTAGGCCATTGTAACATGACCCCCAGAAGCTGTGGGAAAGCAAATGGAAAACAGATTTTTCCCCTTCCCAAAATTCAGTAAACGAAGGGAAAGACTTCACATGAATGAAGATGATTCTCCAAAAACAGGACAAACAGTACAGTATGTGACAATCTTTCCAGGTGTACTTTCAAACATGGAAAGAGAACACAACCAAAGAAGTCTTTTTGCTTAGTTCAAAGTACACCTGTGAGCTCAGAACTCTTTTCTTGCCTTAGATATTTAGAGCCCAAACACCTGTGAAGATTACATAAGCTTTGAAGAAAAGAAATAAGTAATTCCTCAAAAGAACAATAAACAATCATATAATATTCAAATAGGAAGATGTTCCCTCACCTTCCTGTATATTGCACAGACCTTTCTGTAAGTTTTGCTGTATGTTTTCAACACTTTCTGTTTTTATTTTTAAAGTAATTTTTAAGTGTAATTCTTATACTTAATTCTGAAATAATAACGTATTTAAAAACAATCAAATGAAACAATATTTCAAATGATTGGAACTAGAACTCCGTGACACTCATAAGCTTTATTTTATATTATGTCTTTAAAAAAGTACTTAATTTACCTAAAAAGTCAAGAAAATGTAGTAGTTCTATATTTGCTACATTTTCTTGAATTTGTAATTAATTTAAACACTTTGAAAACAATCACGCTAAAGTCTTTCTGAAAATGTAAGGCTTTAGGGTTACACAAAAAAGTAACTGATGGGGCTGAATTCCTTCTTTCTTTAGAGATGGTGTTCCAGAGCTTCGGGGATTACTAACAACAGGCCCTGTCACCCACAGAGTGCAGACACACAGTGGGAACACATTTAAAATAATGCAGAGGTCACGTGGAGGAGTATCAACAGATAAAATATTGGCTAGACACTTGACCTGAATCGTGAATGTAAGCAAAAGGATTTAAAAATCAAATTGAGGCTTGATGGAACTCCAGGAGAGGAGAAATTTAATCACTTCTTCATGACCTGGTCAAGATTCTAACTGTCAAATTCTGAACCTTCTCCAACTTATCAAATGTAGTTTTATAGATGCCTGCTAGTAGGCTTTGAAAAAAAAAATCATTTTTAAGTTAAAGACAATACTTCTTCGATGGAAAATATAATCTTTGCAATATCCCGCACATGAGGTTCGTAAATCAAAGACTTATTTTTCACTTTAGATTGAAATTCAAGCACAGTACCATCAACTGATAAGGATAAAAATATACTGTATTTAAAACACCCATTCAGATGCCATAAGGAGCTCAACAGCAGTGAAATTGTATAAAGTCAGATTGAAATATGCATTTTACAGTGAGCAGACTATTTAGTTGCACTTCATCAGCACAATAAAATTTTAGGTATTATGGGCCAACAATATTCAGATTATACCACACCATAATCTGATTAGATTAGATTTGTTAGATTTAAATGCACTGGTGTGAAGTGTAGTAGCAGATTTAAAAGCTGCCTGCACCACACCACAGCTCAGGGAGTCATTATGTTATGCACCAAGGAGCTTAGGTTGTACAATATTTCATAATGCACATATTCTTCTTTCAGGTTTAAGGAGTATATAGAGACTGATATACAATATACCCCAGCGTAGTATTATCGTTACAATCTTAGCATTACTAAAAACAGAAGAAACATATTTTAAACAATGGCTACTAATGTTTCATTTGAGATACAGATTAAAATTGAATTTCATTATGGTATAGCTGCATGGTAATCTGTTTATGCCTAGAGAAAAAAAACTGGATAAAAAGCCAAACAATATAACAGTTTCAGTGATTTACTGGTGTCCATATGGTTATAGTTAAAAAGCTGCTTGTGTTCAGAAAAAATGAGAACTGAAAGAAATTACCATACACGAAGAAACTGTTGCTTACCACATGTGCCATTAAATTCAGAGGAAAATCATAGAACAATAGCAAAGACATTTTATAGATTATTGTCACCACCCTTGGAGTGGAAAATTAGCTTACATTCTCACATTACAGAGAAATAGACTTTTATTTATATGAACTAAAATACATGTATTTCCATCCATTTTTCAACTTTAAATGCGTTATGTTTATTTTAAGAGCTTCTATAAATGAATAATTTAGCTCGTATAAATAAATGGAAGCTCTTAACCGAAGTTCTGGAGGGATAACACCAAACAAAGCCCACTTGACCCAGCTTTTATAAATAATAAACATTAACGAGGTTAGCTCTTCATTAGACCAAGGAGAAAAGTAATTGACAGACAGCCCATTTTGCTTTCGACAGTCACACCACCATTTCAGAAGCCTTCTGCTTAATCTCCCTTCATTTGCAAGTTTTCTCTCCATTCTTCATTTCTTTCTCTGATTGTTGCTCCCCTTTGATTTTGGTTGTGCCCTTCATTTTCTCTCCTTTGGGTGTCTAGGGATCATCCTCGATTCTAACCTTGCCTGGCCACTTGAAGACAGTTCCTAACTTTCTTCCACTCTGTTTCAGCTTGAGCTCTTAAACCTCCACAGTCACTTGAATTACAGTACACGTCATTCCTCGTGGACCACTGGCATCTTCCTGTTTGGCCTTGCCTTGTACCTTACTTCTCTGCATCACTGTGTAAAACTGGATGCTGAATTAAGGTTGTGGCTCTTTGCTCCTGGAGCAATGGAATAGCACCACTTTCTGTAACGGCCATCTTCTGTCTCCAGAAGGCCTCCAATGTCCCTCCAGCACCTCACTATCTATAAGGTTAGTGTCTTTAAGAAGAGAAACATCTTGTGGATCCTGGCCTTACAAATCTTCCTCTGTAGCCTTGTCAACTATACCTTATGGTCATAGTCCTTATGGTGTTAGTTGTATATGTACAATGTGTAGTCCTCCAATTTTACAATACTGTTATCTTCACAGATCACGAAATAAAAGTATCTGAATCAATTTAACAAAAACTAACTTCTGCTTCTCAATCTATTCAATGAGCAACATGGCTTATTCGAGTCTGAGTTTCCTTAAAGGAACCTTCTCTGTCTTTAATAAGAGAAGCTACACGGGGGATGACACAAATAGGATTATTTCAACTCCCATTATTTCAGCATGGGAACAAAGTATCTATGGGAACAAGTGAAGATTAGGAGGGTGTGCATTCAGGGTGCACGTCTAAATAGAACAGAAAACCCGTCATTCCAAAAAAAAAAGAACAAAGTAGCAGAAGGTGATAGAATTCCCACTGACAATTTTAAACATGGTGGACAGGAACTAACACTACATCTCCACGTATTATTATACAGATCTTAAAAGAAGAGGTAATCTGGATTGATTTCAAGAACACCATGCCTGAAAGATAGGAGACAAATTCTACTGTGTAAATTACATAGGGATCTCACCACTGTCCATTTTATGTAAGATTATTGCAAAAGGCCCTGTGAACCATTTAATTCCTCCTGCTGAAGAATTCTCCTAGAATTTCAGTGTGGGTTCAGATCCTCAAGAAGCATATCTGACAGGATTTTTACAGCTGAACAGGAAAAATGTCAAGAGAAACTTCTTGAATTTGCTTTAAAAAAAATTCTGGTAGAGACTCCTGAATTATTGATGCCCTCTAGAATTTGTTAGTATCCAGCTGCATGCAGTCCAGTAACTTCACTAATGGATCAGCTATCGGACTGAAACATAGCTCTTTCATCTCCAAACTCTTTTCTCAATATTTCTGGGTGCCTGCTCCATTTGATAATAAACAAACTCCCTGCAGGAGTGAAATGTTTACTATCTTTTAAGTGTATTATCTTACAGAAGCTGAAAGATGGTAAAAGATTTCATCTCCAACAGCTCTAATCCAAACAATTAAAACCACCCTGCTACAGAAGACAGAAGAGGTCATGGCATCTGAAGAGACTACCTCCCCATCTAGGATAGATTAGAAAATAAGAGAATTATTTTCACTGACAAATCCTTGCGTACGTCCCACTGGTATTTTCATACCTCACTATTACTAAGAGAGATGTTGCAGAGAAAATTGAATTACGGTTCAGCTGACAACCCCCACATTTTATGGGACACAGCCAAAGGCTTCCTGGTCGGCCTCACTTTATCACCTCTGGGGATAAAGTGGCTATGAAAACAGACTGCACACAATCCCTTAGCAGCAGCAGCTGCTACTTGGAATCTGTACTTAAACGTTGCAGATGTGGCCTTTTCCAGAAATGACATTTGTTATAATAAAAATCCCACTTCCAAATGTTCTACAGAAGAGTGTCTTTGACCCCCTGTAGATGATATGAAGCTAGTAAAATGAAACCAGGCTCACTTCAAGTAGGAATGTTCTATGTGTAGTCACTTTTGCTAAATGATTCTAATCTTTAACCATCCTTAAAAAAATATCTGGTTGGCTGGCAAAAGATGACTGTAAAGAAGTACTATCAATATGATGTCTACCGAACAGAGCCCCCTCTACAAAAACTCCATCACTTCTACGGTCTGTTCGCGGTTTTTATTTCTGTATGTACTTTGTTTATTGTTGTGTGTTGTATGTTACACCACTTGCTGCTTTAATCACCTCCCTGGGGATGAACACAGTATTTCGAATTTAATTGAATTGAATAGCGCGACTGCACCTATAAAAAAAGATGATGGCACTACATTGGGTGACTCCACACCCTATTCCCTATCATCATTGGATGAAGTCTTCTCTTGAAATTGTTTGTGTGGAGCTTCTACTGCTTTGATGGTGGTCACATTTCATCCTTTGAGATGGACGTAAAAGATAAGGAGGGTTATAAACTAAAGGAGGCCATTTAGCATATACCTCATTTGGTAGCTAGCAGCTACACAATTTCAAAGTTCATGAAAGAAGCAAACTTATTAGCTTCAACATCTTTGCTGGGTATCTTGTTCCAAACTCTCACAGGCACTAATTAAAAGATTTTCTGTACTTGCAGCTCTCAGTTATGAAGGCACTTTTCCTTAGTTTCCATTTGCTTTCCATGGGTCACTGTTGATCCTGAAGATTTCAATTGCAATGAATTCATCAATGCCTCTGTGACAATTTTGTAAACTTAATATTCGTGTCGTGTAACCTATCAGTGAGCACAGGATACTCCTTTATGTCTTTCCTGGCCACGCTCCTAGAGATTGATTCAGGAGCAGTAATGCTGCAATTTTTGCTCGGGTGCAGAAAAATTGTTCACATTGTAATTTTTTTTGTATTCAGTGGTTTGTATTCATACAGTGTAAAAAATGAATTAATATTATGCTGAAGTTTTACATTCTTTATTTTTTAAACAATATATAAAACAATTATTATTGTACTTGCACAACAGCTGCAAAAATAAAATGTATAAAAAATACAGGATAAAATCTTGATTAGGTGCAAAAACCATGGCAGTACCAAGCACTCCCTTGGTAAAAGAATCAGAAACAACGCTGTAATTCTTATGGACCTCTTATGGATTATAAAATAGAACTACTCTGACACATACTGAAGCATAAAATCTAAGCACATGACAGTACTAAAATTTTAACTTTGCAAGGAAATTATATATTTCACGTCTCACTAGGTGTACCTTATCTCATTAGGTACTTTAATTTTCAGATCCAATATGTTTTGGTTACAACGACAGCTAGTTTCATGTTTTAGGTTGCTTTTCAAATCTCAAACACACAACTTATGAGAGTTGTCTTTCAGAAATTGTGAATCAAGTCTATAAGCATTTTTGTTTACATTAAAAAATAATTCTGTAATAGTCTTGCATACTTGCAACATACCTGAATATCTGCAGTCAAAATGAATCCACATCGTAATTTGTAATGTGTATAGTAAACATATAAAGTCTACATTTTTCTGACCAAAAGAAAATATAGATTTGTACCTCAATTGGTTCATTTATTTCAGAGTACCTGCTCTGAATGATTCAATATGCATGTAAGTCAATGTGCATAAGTCAATATCACAACATCTGTCATAAATGAGACAGCAAATGGACAAATGCATCCAGATGTTTTCTTACATGCTATACATTTCTGCTAAAATGCTAAAGTGCCATTGTATAGTTAAAGTCATTTCCTAAGACAAATACTGCGTTTATTGAAATTGTATTACTAAACATAAGCTGTATCTCACTAAAACAAATGTTATTATGTAAATACTCTGTCATTTATGGATTCCTATGTATCACAAATCCATACATATACATACTTTTATGGGAAAATTGATATTTCCTTCCAAACTGTTAGTGCTGAGGTGTGAATTGTGTATTAACATAATGTGTTACATACTGTATTTAAAGGTGGCAAGCTTTGGATGTACTGTAGGTAAATGAAATAATCAGTAATTATCTTTATAAGAGATGAAGATAACAACTAAAATACCTGTGCCATTCTTCTTCAAACTGGTCACTCACCACTTTTGTTCTGTTCCTAAAGCACAGTTCTAAATTGTTTGCATAAAACATAGCCCATACACTAAAACCCACATAGGATACGGAGTGAGATTTGTTCCTTTTATCATTGCTTAATTATCTCATATACTGTAGTATTTGTTCTCTATACTTGTGCAGAAGAAATTTTTCAGTACCTGTATCTGTTTCAGGTAATTCACCCTGTGTACAGTACTCAGTAAAATAAACACAGTAACAGAGCTTCTACACTCGAACTTTCTTATGGATAATATTCATGTGTTACCATTAGACCTCAAATAGGAGCTGCTAATACAGGATCTAAATGAGATGTACAGAGCTGCATAAAAAGCAAATACCTCTGACATTTCCGTGGTTAAAGAGCCAAACTTGCCCATGTTTGAAGTTCAGAAAGTGTGCATTTGCTCAGCGAAGATGGAGATGTGGCCCAGTCTGTGGCCCAGAGGACGGTCCAGGCGGCCCAGGGGGCCCAGGAGGTCCATGTGGGCCAGGAGGACCAGACTTTCCTTTAATGCCCTGGAACCCATGTATTCCTGGGAGGCCAGCTGGTCCCTGAATTCCTGCAGGCCCCTGGGGGCCAGGTGCCCCATCCTGGCCCATTGGCCCCATGTCACCCTTCAGTCCTCTTTCTCCTTTGGCTCCTGGTGGACCCAAAGATCCTTTAGCTCCTTTAAGGCCTGGGCTTCCATTCAGCCCCGCAGTGCCTGGTTCTCCTGGGTCTCCCTTTGGCCCCATGAAACCCTTTTCACTGCGGGGCCCAGGGATCCCCAAAGACCCCTTGTCCCCCTTGTTGCCTGTGAGTCCAACAGGTCCCCTAGGTCCCACTTCACCTTTGTTTCCTTTGGGACCTGGAGGCCCGGGCGCACCTGCAAAACGTTTCAGGTACAGTTAGTTGTGTAGACCAAAAGCAAAATACTTATCCACTTACTGTACTTTAAGAAATACTTTAGGCTACTTAAAAAAGTCTAAAGTATTTTTGCTGTTCACATTCACCCATCTCACAGAAAATAGTCATATATCACTACAGGCATACATTTTGTGCACAGAATGAGAGATCATTTTTTAAAGTCTACGCAAAATGTGCTTCTAACGTACTGTATTTAAATAAGATTTCACATTTTACGTGATTCCTATTCCTTTTTAGGCTCCACGTAGGATCTAACCTTTATCTAGACTACATAACACAAGTTGTTATGAATCCTACCTTTCAGAATTGTGAAGTTCTTAATTAGCTGACCGTGCTTGGTGTCGATCAGCTTCATTTCTTCCATGATCATCGAGAGGTTCCTCACATCTAAATCCAACCTCACACTTAAGAGCATGTACTGCTGTCTAAGTATGTCTGATAAGTGCAGAAGAAGCAGAACTGTGTTGTTCAGGTTCTGTAGCTCTTCTGTGTGGCTACCCATCTTGGAGTGGCAAGACGTGCTTTCTATATTAATGTATTTGTACATGCTTTGCACGTGATTGACTGTGGCATTGATGCTGTCTGAGATCGTGTCAATTTCCTTTTCCAGAGAGTTCATTCGTGCCTCCAGGGTTTCGAACCTTTCGTTGGTTCTGTTCTCATAGTACTTTGAGTGGTAATGGAGGTCTTGCATGTTCTCCTCGTGCTCGTCCATGAAGGAGGTAACATTGTCGAGCTGCATTTGCAGATTCATGACATGTAAGGTCATGTCATGCACTGTTTCTGAGCTCATGCTTAGTCTCTGGTATATGGCTGAGATACTGGTCTGAATGCTTCTCACTAGTTGACTGGTTGTGCTTGAATTATATCGCATAGCTCCCAAAACCTTGCTGTAATTCTGCCACTCTGCTGTCATTTTTTGTAAAACCAGTGTTTCTTCATCTGCTTTCCTCTGAATGGCATTTATCCACAGAGAACTAAGTGCAACTGTAGAGTTCACTTGCTGAAGTGTAGCTTTAACGTCGTAATGATCTTGAGCAAAAGATTTCATGGCTATTTCTGTCTCATTTATAACTATCTGCCAGCCATTCACCTGATCTAAATACCTCTCTAAGGACTGATTGATCATCTTAATAGCAATGGAATAATTCTGTAGGTCACGAACTATTCGGCTGTTTGAATAAGTAAGACTCTGCTGTGTTTTGGATGCTTGGTCTAATGTCTGTTCTTGATCCAAAATCATTTTTTGAATGTCTTCAAACTCTTTTTTTAGCTTCCCAATCTCTTGGCGAAAGTGGACGACATCAAACCAAGCAGTGCAATTGTTTGTGGAGGTGAGGTCTGAAATAAACAAATTTCAACACAAATAAAAATTGAATCCACTGTGTAGTAGTTTTACATTAGAACAGAACAACACAAAGCCGTATATGCAGTACAGCACGAGAAGCTGCCATAACAAAATCAATTGATATAAAATACTAATTTTTACATTCATCAGATACAGAAAACTCAATGTGGAAATGCAATTTCTATATGTTTTGTCTTCATTTGGTCATGTATGTACAGTACCTTATATTGTGTGGTATGGTACAATTAAACCTCTGTGAGGTCACTGTAAAACCAGGGCGTTACAAATGTAATCAGATTTTTTTTTCTAACTTTCAATGTGTAGGCCAATCTCAAATCAAAGACCTGGTCTAAAAACTTTGATGTTAGTTCGAAGTATAAGAACAAATATTGCAGAAACAATTAAACTTAAGGCACTGTCTTTTAATACCTTTTTTGACAGACGGCCTCTCAGGAAGATAGTATGAAGCAAGAGTATTTGACTATTGTTCAGGAAAAGTACTCAGCCAACCTTTCTTTCGTTTAATGGGTCTGCGAATTTAACTTCTTTTATTGAGGTGCATGTATTCAGCTGCATTACGTTTCAACTGTTAAAAAAACATCTCACCTTGGATACTTTCCTGGACCTTGGCAATCTTTTTGTAATAAAAAGATTCTTCTTCAGATAAGGAATCAACTTTTCTGAATACTGAAAATATGACAAAGAGTTATAATAATATACATAATAATAATATACATAACAATGTATATAATAATAATATACACAATATACATAATAATATAATAATATACAGTATATCTCTGTAATATGACGTCTTATGCAGTTCATTCATCCATGATTAATGTGCTCATGCATTTATTGTAATGTATGGTAGGGAGGACAGAAGATTAAAGAGATTTCACTGTCTCACCCTCACACAACTACCTTTAAAATGTCCATTTCAGTCTAATATAATTTGAAACAGCAGAACCTTTCCAATATTTTTTACTTTATCTTCAGTCTAAGCATCCAATATTGTATCACTGATATTGGAAAAAAACATCTTCTGACAGTGTGAAAGGCAGTACATGCACTCCGAGGAGCCGACTTTCCCATCAGAACATAGGCTGTTGAGTTAACTTTGGATTTTATGTTGGGTCATAAAAGAAAGAAAGCTCCAATTTTAATCTGAGGCATCAAAGCATGTGAAACTTCCATGTCTTGGATTGTCAGGAGGTATGTGTCACATTATCATTGCTTGGTTGTGAAATGAATATCATGTGAAAATTCTTGCCTTGACAAAAACTCTTGTCCCTTTAAAGGTACTTACAGTCTGAATATTTCTATAAACAAATTATATAATTACATTATATAGAATATAGTAATAACTGCTAAACACAATATAGCATCCAATTGTTATGACCTTGGAAGTTCCACAAGTAATTCCCTGTAAAATCATTCAGATCAACAAGTAGGTATTTAATGCATAAAATACAGTGTCAGTTTTACTGTGAAAAGAAAGCCCTTTTGTTCAGGCATTTTATTGAAACTCTTAGAATTTAGTCTTTTCTTAAGAATAATATACAATACAATACAATATGCATAGTGAATATACTGAAGGGTATGAGCAACAACCTTACTGAAACTAGCAACAACAATCTATCCAAAGGAATAAAGTATCAAAATAACCTGCACCTCCACAGCTGACATATGTAGAACTTCACAAAAATACCAGTTTTGTCCATATAAATAATTTGTGATGCATGATGCAAAGGCTTTACAGTATGTGTGTATGATTCATTTAAATTTGGTGCCACTTTTAAAGCATTATTACATGAAGAGTTTAAACACTTATATGGATTAGTGTAAAATAAACTTACCTAATGTTGCAAGAACTGCAACAGCTATTATAAGGAAAGCAAAGAAGCCATATAATACTTTGACAGCCAGCTGGAGAGATCGTGTTTGCTGGCATTTTATACAGCCACTCCTGGATCTCCCTGGAAATACAGTAAATACAGAGTGCAGTTTTATAATGGGTGTTAAATACATACCTTCACAAATTTGGTAATTTAATTTGGTAATTTATCAAATCCTGTGTTATTGAAATTACTGGGTAAGGGTTTTCTGATTGATCTTTTAAAAGGTGCTTAAATTGTATCAACTACTGTACGTCAGAGCATTTAAAGGAGAAATCATGTACAAAATCAAACATTAACTACCCCAATCTGCAGTCCCTGTGTGTGCAGGGATGCTCCAATGCATCAAAATGTCAGAATATATCACTTTTTTTCTTGTACTAGAGGCACACTGAGTGTGACATTATGAGGATGCTATTTTGGAATATAGGATTACCATGGAATGACATTGTAAACTTCAATGGGTCCTGCTCATGTATCATTTTTATATTAACTGGATTTCCCAATCAATGTGAATGTGTATTTATAATATTTTTTCTTTATCTGTGATACAAGATTGTGGATAATAATTTAAAACAATCCACAATTAATTCTGACAGGGACGAGATCTAGTCAAAGGGTTGGGAAAGACATAGCAAATATTGTAAATATCTTATAGACGTCAACGAATGATGTTTTTTGGTTTCTTCAAAGCAGCAAATTCGTTTTTCATTTGATGCTTCTTCTCCAGCTTTTTCTTCCAGTAAAGCTGTTTCCAGATTCTAGGTATGTTGAAGCGAAGCACACAAAGGAAAGTAAGGTGATGGACAGATGTGTATTCTGAGGATTCTGGGCAAAACAGAAGCAACAGCGCTAAAAGACTTGCATCAAAACCTTAGATTGTTAAGCACCCATAAAGAAACTAAGGTGTTTTGAAGAGGTTAGGTGAAAATGCTATTGATGTGTAGATCTGAAAATATCTGGCATGTTATCTTGGTGGAGTTTGTATGTTCTCCCTGTGTTCATACTGGTAGGTTAATTGACTTCTGGGAAAATTAGCCCTAGGTGTGAGGTGTGAGTGTGTCTTTGTTTTCACATCGGAAACCCAGATGATCTGTTCCACAAGTACCATATCCTGATTCCCTCTTGTACCTGGTTTCTTGGCAGAACTGAACAAACCCTTTGCTAGACGATGGCAGAGGTTCAGCATGTCTCAATGTACTTTAAAGAAGCTAAAGTAAATGGGTTTGTGAGCAACAGTGTGTTTGTTTTGGAAAACTCAACAAACAAGTCCTAAACCTCTGCCAAGTGTTACAGTAGTTCAGTCCTTTGAGGAGCAGCCATGGCAGTTATATTGCAGTGAATATAGGTTACCTCAACCTAAATCATAATTTGCAAAGTGTATTTATTTTCTTAAAGAAAATGAAACCAGATAAGACAGTTTTCTTATTTTTGGGTTTGGCTGTACATTTTTAAAGCTTGTTTTTGAAGTAGAAAATAGCCAGGAGCAGAGGTTTCAAAATACTTATAAAGATTCCCTCAGTTGGCTTCTCATTCTTTTTCTTCTTTCCCGTTTCCTCACAGAGACATATTTGAGCAATTCAGTTAAGAATTTTAAAACAATTCCAATAATATTTAAAAAAGTTCAGTGTTAAAGATGAAGACAGGATACTGAAGATTCCAGGATAGCATAGATGAACAATGCAGCAATAAACAGAAAACATACTCTCGATCACTTAATTTGTAAATAGAGTATTTAGAATACACCAGTTCGTGGTTCAGCAGTTATTCTGATTACCTTCCTTCACATGACTGTTGGAATAGCTATTTCAATATTTAAACCATAATTTACATCTAGATGATGTTTCTTCTTGTGCCTTATGTTTCTTTGGTCCAGTCAGTCCCACCTGGGCCACCTTCAGTGGCCAGCCAGCAATTTCTCCCCATGGTTGTATGGACTATCTATGGCTACTGTGATTTCTCCCAAAAGTCCACAAACATGATGTCTAGGTTAATCGTCCCTTATATGTGCAGGTGTCCTGCAGTGGATTTAGTATCCTGTCCAGTGTGTATCCTGCCTTGCACTCACTGTTTGCTGGGTTAGGCTGTGGGTCACCACAACGCTGTTTTGAAGCAAGCAGTTATTGAAAAATGATGGACGGATGATATTTCATTCAAAGCTGCATAGTTAATATGCAGACGCATGCAGTCATCAAAGACATATTTTGTTATGATTGTGAAGAATTAGAAATACATCCCACGAGTGTATTTAATTATCTTATGGCATATGCTACTAACAGCAATATTGTTTCATTTAAACTTGAAAATATCTGGAAGATGTCAAATACTAAATTTCTAGCAATTGTATTGCCATCTTAGCATTGATCACCTAATCTTTTATGTACTAATATTTAATTTTACTTATTGTATAAAGATCCAATTGAATGAAAGGAACACAAATGAGTGCTCCGCACAACAATGTCAGTATAGATCAGTATTCCAGCAGTAACTTGGATATAAGAATCAAATATGAGCTCATGTATTCAATATCTTGCTACACAGAATATTGCTAGAGATATTCAGAATCCTTTGTTTATATGACACGGGAACCTGTTCAGAATATGCAAGATTCCAGGCACAAATGGAATCCAACTTCCATGCAAATACGGGAATTGAAATACAGGTATATTAAAAATTACATCGGTAGTTATTGGGAAGTTAATGGTATTTCCCCAGATGGATTGGCAAAACTCCCTTTTAAACTGTGGCGCAGTCACAGCCTTTATAGGAGAAGCAAGAGGATTCATTTTAATTGAATTTGATTAGCAGCTGTAGGTTACATTACAGATCTTCACTCAATGAATACCCCTTAAAAAATTAAATGTCCAATTTTTTCAGAAGCACATGAGTCATGGCATATTTCTTTGTGGAGGTTAATACCTTCAGACCCTAATGTTTCTAAGTGTACCACTATGCGCTGGAGGAGGGAGGGGTCGTGAGGTTCATACGTGAGTTCAATGTGGTTCAAGTCAAACCTTCACAGAGCTGGGTTTAAATTTTGGGTCACCAGTTAATCTGATAAAGTACATTCTATCAACTCTATTGGACACTAGTATACATGGAACAACACAACTGCCAATCTGAGAAACCCATATCTGTTGTCAGGAAGAGAGACAGTTTATGTTATCTCTGCTCTGTGCACAGACATGCCTTTCACTTAAGCTTCGATCTTTGTCAACTTAAACAAATTATGAAACAAATGTTGTATCATATAACAATATAAAATGAAGCAGTACCATATTTTTAACTGTCGACCACAAACAGGAGAAGGTACCAGATTCTGGCACAATATGGTAAAGTAAATTTTTTCAGATTAATATTGAATACTAATACTTTATAACATTATTAAATGCAAGTACAGTATGATGATAAAAACTCCTGATTAGTAAGACTGTAAAAGCTTGCAGACCTCTAGATGACTGCATGTCTTCCTCTTCTCCAGTTAGATCCTCCTCTGAAAAATACAGATTAACCACATCTGTTAGTTCATCAATGAGAATCTAAAGAAACAGCACCCAATGCCATAAATCCAGTACATGTTCTGTTTGTATCACCTGTTTTATTGTCAAAATACACAGTACTTTCATTCCAGTCCCTCTGTTGGAAAATGGAACAAAGCCAATGTAGTTAAAGTAGTTCAACAGTAGATTCGATTGTGTAGGCTAGTTTTCAGTCAAAGCTAATTTGTGTCAACAATGACAATTATTTTTTTAAAGATTACAGAGAAATAGAGGGGACTGGAGTGTTAACCCAAACTACACCATAAGCATTTCATTGAAATCTCACAATTCGACCGTATTCTATACATAAACCATAAAAATAACAGCTAGAACTTTAAGAAATCTTTGCTCACCTTTAAAGAGTTGATTTTCATAACTGTGTTGTCTTTCTGGTGGAAACAAAGACAGTATGTTAATAAAGATGTTTTCAAGAAGTTTGGAGTGACTTCAAAATACTTCAGCATTAAGTAAGCATTTGTAACAGGTCTGAGTGAGTTACTGAAGTGACATCACCCCACTCTGGAACCTAAACAGAGTAGAACTCTGCCACAGTGGAGGGCCCAGTCTTGTGACAGAGTGGAATTCTGTGCTGTCTATAGAGCAGTGCTGTGTGGCTCTGGGCCTGCCAGAGATTGTGACTGAATCCTGGCAGAAAAGGTGTAGAGTTGAATTGGATTTAATTAGCCCCTAAGGGAATTTGCCTTGCTCATAAAGATATAGCAAGTACTATAATAATGCAATACAACAACATTACAATACCAAGATACAAAATAACATTTAACAAGATCGCTCAATCAGAACCATAAGATTAAAAAACGGACAGTTAGCTTGTAAAGAGTCTGAAAACAACCACGATATAAAAAATGAGATCCCTATCTGCAAACAAACTTTTCATTGTTCAACAACTGAATGCTTTTAGGTATGAAGGAAGTAAATGCTCAGTTAGTCTTTATACAGGAGATCTGTATTCTGGGAGGTACCTCCTTTCAGAAGATAGGAGAGTATATTCTAAAAAGAGTAGATGAGAGGAGTCATCTAAAATTTGATGACCAAGCAGCATGCTGTGGTGTAGAATTCTCCCATGGGTGACTACTGTAACTAGTCTTTTCATGAGGTGGATTTGTCAGCTGTCTAAAGGAACCTTGAATGCTTGGAACCCACAAGTGACAAAATCAGATCCCAATAAGGGCAGGGAGAACTGCACTCATCATACGTTGATTGGCAGTAAATAAATTGTTTACTGAAATACCAGAAATGTAATTAATTAAATGGGCCAAAATCCAAGCTATGTTTACAGAAATATGATGTGCTATCAGATGTGCTGATAGGCTTTCTCTCTTTTGTAACTTTTCTCATGTGCTTGTGTCTGATTATTCAAAACACTATTCAACACAGGAAGGATGACTCTTCAGATATAAAATATTTTTGTAGGCACAAGATAAAAAAAATAAATTGGATTACAAATTCAGTGCTCTTTTCTCGCCCTCGTTTTGAACCCAGCCTTTCGCAGGAAAGTTGTGCAATACAGAGAATGTTTTTTATATGTGGTCAGATGAACTTTTCAGTTCTAATCATCAAGTTTTTTTAGAATATTTTTGTGTCGTGTGTAGTATAGGGTGACACAGTGCTTAGTGTTGCTGCTGTGCAGCACTGGGGCCCTGGGATCAATTCCTGGGGTGCTGTCTTTCTGGATCTTGTATGTTCCCCCAGATTTGTGTGGGTTTTCTGCATGTGCTCCAGTTTCCTCCCACAGTCCACAAACATACTGGTAGAATAATTGGCCCTAGGTGTGAGTGTGTGTGTCTACCCTGTAATGGACTGGAGATCCATGCAGGGTGTATCCTGCCTTGCACCCATTGCTTGCTGGGATAGGCTCTGGTTCTCCCCCGAGCCTGAATTGGAGGCAGAGGTTAGAAAATGCAAGGATGGATTTAGTATGTATGCACAGGTTGGTTACTGCTTGGACGTCACTGTGAAGATTCATTTCAAGGGTATCTAACTACATAATTGGCCCAAACATGTACTGTACAGACCAGATAGCTTGACAACTTTGCAGGCTTCAGTTCCTCTAGGAATTGCCCAAGTCACTGACATTGTCTTTGAAAAGACAGACTGTAAAGAACACAGATAAGGAATAAAAGGTACTGTAGGAAGGAACAGAGATAAGGAAGGAAAGGTACTGTAGCTCAAAACAGAGAAAAGATAGTTACAGACGTTGATGGATGTCAGACTAAATGTAGAGAAAGGAGCTGTGTTTTTCATTTTTGTGGAATTTATTTTTAAATAATTTCTCCAGGTAGAGACCATCATTTATTCACTTTGGATGTATTTCTATTGATGAATAAAGGTTGTCTTCTGTTCATCATACATCTTGGGGGCAAACACACCTTTTAAGGATTAGTTCTTTTATGAAAGCCATATTACTTTCTTTTTACATGTATGTCCTATTCCAAGTGCATTAGAGTCCTCAATGGTATGTATCTAGTGGGAAAGACCCCAGTTGGATGTAACATTATCCAGTAGCTCATAGGTTTCATATCTTATATGTATGTTAAGGGGGAATCCAGTGGAATAGAATGGCTGCTCACTCTATCCAGTTTCTGTGTTTACTTCTTCTGTTGTTTTGAAGACATGGGCTGGAGTGGACTGGCACGCTGTCCAGGCAGTATCCTGCCTCCTGCCTGTTTTTGCCAGGCTGAGCTGCACCTGCAGAGCAGATTAGGAACTGGATGGAGGGAATTCTGCCAAATTCTTTTACCATTATTTCAATGCTTGTTTAATTTACTTCTCAAGAAAGAATAATAAAAAAACAAAAGATAAGAATGTAGCACTAAGAAAATTAATTCACAAACTAAAAATGAAAAAAGAAAAGAGAAAAAGAGAGGCTCGTTAAATCAGCCATGAAGAGAAAAGAAAGTGACTATGCTGATATGATATGATTTTTATGGTTGCAGTGACGAAATCGATTTGCCTCTATTGTCCCATTTTCCAAGTTAACGGTTGAATATATTTTAATAAACTTTTTTATGAGTAGAAATCAGTTTTCTTAAAAAGAGTTTGCCTTATTTTACCCATTTCGATGTTTTATCAGAATATTAAAATGTTCAATGTGGCTTTATTATTTTTTAATTGCATCTTGGATGTTACTTTTGAGCCATTTAGAATTCTGAAAACCACCAACCCTCCCACTCCCAGTTATTTCTCTGTATTGCTTCCATCACATGTGGTTTTAATTCTGTGCCGTTATTACTAATGCTACTTTCCAATTTATTTTTTGCTGAAAAACAGTATCCAAATCAGAATAAAAATGGCATTGCTTTCAATACATATAGATGACTCATGAATTCAGAGTTCATGAATTTAAGTCCAAATGGAACCCTTCCTTCTAAATGGAGTCCTTCCCTTCAAACCAAAGTTAAAATGATTCTGATTATGAAAAACAAACAATGTCTTGCAAGCTTAGAAGCCAAAACATTTGAAACGTGTTCTATCATAATAAAAATGACAGAAGTTATATGTCAAGCCTTGGGGAATAAATACAGGTTTGACTGAAGCCAATCTGAGTATCCTGGTACCCCACTTAAAAGTGACAAAACAGCCGTTTTTGATTTTTACACTAAGTCTTCAACATGTTTTTGGAATGGCCCCAAATTCCATTCCCCTCTTTAATTCTTCACTACAGTGCCACCAAGACAGATGGAACACAGTATAAGAACATTCCCTGGAGCCAAGGATGTCTATGAACAAAACAAAGCACGGCCACGCTGGCAGACTTTCTCTGGATTTAGGACACAAGAAAGGTTACAGACTATAGCAGGCCATTCCCACCTAGTCATTTGATTGTTAGCAGGTAACTGAACCATGTATCTCATTCCTCTGTTCCTCTGTTTCTTGCAAGAAGCCAGGGTATTGGCTTCAACAGCATAGCAATTTTTTCCACACCCTAACAAGCCTTTGGTTAAGAAGTGCCTTCTTTTCTTGGTTTTAAATGCTGTACCTGTAGAATTTTTGAGCAGAGGAGAATCAGACTGCTTACCCTGCTACATTCAGCCCAATTACATGCAGTTCCTCCTTCGCATGTCTGTCTACTCTAAGCTTGAAGCGTGGCCTGGCAGTGAAGAGCACTTCTCATTTGTCAGCTTCTTGTTATGGAATATAAATGAGGACCCTATGCAGAATAATCAGGACAAACTTCAGAGGCGTAGTTGATTAAACAGTCCGAGGTCCAAAAGCCGAAGGAAAACAAACCAATGCAAAAGTACAAAATCAGAAGCGGAGCCGTAAACCATGAGGAAGCCGAGAGTCTATGTCAGAACAATAGCCAAAGTACCAAAACAAAACCAGGAGACGTAGTCGGAGAACAAACCAGGGTCAGGAAGCCAAAAACCAAGGTGTAACTAATCGCAGGAAGACGGGGTAGCTCTAACCAGGAAAACCTAATACTGAGCACCGGGGAGCGTGTAAAGCAGCATTAAATAGGCTAGAGTAAAAGGCTAATTGTGAACCGTGCGGGAATGCGAGGTGGAATGCCGAGTCCTCCAGAGGTGTGGCGTAACACTTCTATGCTCCGGAGAGTGGCTTCCATTGAATCCCATTTAGAACTGTCATCTAGGAAGTACCTTATTTAGTTATTTGACTCTAACTATTTCACTTCAACTTGCATTTTAGGACACTGATATGCAACTTGAACATATGCAGTAACACTGTCATCTAACACAGGAGAAAGCAGTACTGTAACTACCATTTCATCCCTTTCATCTATGTCTTAGCTCAAGCTCTTCTGCAGTTATTGTATATATACAGCGCCAACAGAAAGTCTACACACACATTCCAATGTTTGGCCCAACAGCCTGAAATCAAGGCACATTAAGTCAGAACTTACTTTACTTTTATCGACACATTGTAAAACACAACCTGCAAGGGGAAATGCTCAGACATTCGTAAAAAGTTCTTATAAATAAAAACCTAGAAAAATGGGTTGGGTAAATGGTTTTTACAATTCTTATGGCTTTGATAGTCTGACCTCTTGTCCAGAATTCCGGAAGACCAATGCCCCAGCATGGTGAGTGGGGACGCTGCACTGGAGTTGGTATTGTCCTTCAGATTACACTTTAAAACAACATTCTGACTATGTGGTCATCAAAAATCTCTTGACACATTTTGTAAGAGTAGAAGTGTTAATCTCAGTGTCAAAGCTAAATTCCACTCTATGCTACTTTACACAATCTGACCTATCTAAATCTCCCACTTTATTCAACCATTGAAATAATTTTTCACTTCTATACCCGATCTACTTTGTGGTGGGACAGCAGTTCCCTAAAGCTGAAATAAATTAAGTTATTATTATCATCACAGAGCATCCATGAGATTCACACTGTGATAAGTTAAAGTCTAATATGAATGTGTGGTAAGTATTTACTGTATATGAATTGAAAATAAAACTTTTTTATGCAAAACTGTAGCTCAAAATAGAGATTGAATTTAAGTTGGAAATGATTAATAACCCACAGCAGTCTTGGAAAATAAAGGCTTGCTTGAACTGGACATCTAAAACATTTTAGGAGTTTGAGCACTACTGTATTTCACAATGTTAAAAGTGACAAAACAAAGAACATCCATTCAAAAATGTTTTCAGGATGAAAGTTTTGACCTTTTAAAACTCTTGATGCTTTCTAGATCTGTTGCTAATTCTAGGTTTTGGCAGGAGAATAAGTTAGCAACACCTTAGATTACAACATTCTTCAACTGTCACAAGTAAATTCACATATGACTTAATGTCTATTGCAATTAAATGACTTCACTGGCGGAATTCTTATTATATTGTGTTTAAATCATATTTGCTGCCAGACATTACATTTTTTTTCTATGTTCTCTTCTGTCATTAGTTTCAATGCCTTTTGTTTTCTTTAAAGGAGTAGTGCACAAACCCTTATAATCCATAAATTGTTTTTATACTAAGAAATTTTTGTTTTATTCTGTTTCATTGTAGTTGATTATTTACAATTTGTTAATTGTGTCTTTTTAATTCCAGTTCAGCTCTCCACAAGCAAAATGCCCTTGAAAAGAGTTAGCATACTATCATCACACCCTGAGAAAACGGGTTAACACAAGTCCTTAATAATTAATGATTAATGATTTGGACACATTGTGAGATGTCTACAGTTTTTCATTAGCTCTGGACTGCCTGACATACATAGTTTCAGGTTTTTCCTATGGGTAAAATAAATTTGTATTGTGAAATTTTAAGCAATTAATATGACTATATTTTCTTGTATTTTTCTTCATATATTGCATTTCATAACCTGCACAATTGAAATAGTTTGTCCACATTTTTATAAACTACAGTAAAAAGTCACATAAAGAATGTGTTAAAATATTCATTGCTAATCCTTAAAAATATAGATTATTACTTCCTTGTTAAACAATTCAGATTGGCAATAAACTAATAACACAGGTGAAAAATTCTGTTTTAAGAAAATATTACATTGGTTTACAAGGAACATCAAGATATTTTAAAATACATTTTCACCTTATATGCTTGTAGAATATATCTTAGAAATGTCGTTGTTTTGGCACAGTTGTATATTTAGTTTCCAAATCTGAGATTCCTTGACATGAAAATCATGTGAATCATGATATGAAATTATATTTTTTACTTGCACACTGTAGTCATGCTATGTTTGTAAACATAACCTTTAAAATCAACTGTCCTATTATTAGTGACTATTATGGCTAACAGGACTTACTTTTTGTGATCTTCTAACTATCCTTCTTTCTATCCTAACTATCCTATCCTTTACATACATTCATCCTCTGAAAACCTCCATCCATTTATCCAGTTTCACGTTGGACCACATATAAATGATCTTCAGCGTCGTGAAAAGGAATTATGGAACAGAACCCAATTTCACATTTGGAATCTACAAGGTAATGATTGTAATTGCGTTCCACATTAGAAGGTTATATCGTTTTGCTGGTTTTCTAATTTTGTGAAAGCAGAGAACAGCCACAAAGCATTAGGCAAGTTCATGCAGGTTCATTATTAAATAAAGCACCATGCTGGTCATCAGGCCTCAGGGTGAAAGCGCAGTGTGCATGCCTCTCACAGTATGCCTTCCTGCCTTGTTTAAAATGCCCAAATGATTTCTTGATCTATGGTATCTCAGCCAGAAACATGTCAGAGATTTTTAGCTCTAATGAAAAGGTTGTACATTTTGCTTTCCTTTTTTATATTTATATAGTTATGGCACATCGATTCTTTCTGTGTGATTAAGTACAGTGCATCTTAAACTGTTGTTTGTTTGATGTAGCTTAGAATTCTGATTTGTGCTGAGCACTTGTCCAGCAAACGTATATTCTAAACGTTTATCAGCAGAAAGGGTACAGGGAAAGCACAATGCTTTCTGTTCTGAATAAATGTTCTGCATTATTATAAATTAAACAATGTTCTGTTCTGAGCAAATGTAACTTGTTTCCTCGTTTCATTTGTAAGTGCACAGTAATAATGTGGACAATTGTAAAGCCACACAGTGTAATTATAAAGGGGAAAGACAGTTTAGTACATTTAGCTTGAAAAAGCTTGATGTTTTATGTTATCACTGCAAGAGTCAGTTAGCATATAGAATAGAAGAGTAGGTAATAAAGCAAATATTTCAGTTGGTGGCCTTTTGGCTGCTCTGTTGTGATGAAGCACAGATGGCAACAGTTGTAGTTAATGCAACATTTATACACACGGTGATTCATTACAAAACTATGTGTTCACTCATTTTGTTTTGATGTGTATTATAGAGAACCTCCTCTTTAGTTTGCTTTAAAAATAATTTATTTTAACAAACTTAACCAGCTTTTCTACATTGCTCTTGCTACATATTGAATTAAGTCATACATAAACAATAATTACTGAAAGAACAAGATGAAAGAATCATCTTCTACGCTGCAAGAGGTCAAAAAACATCTAAAAACAGAAATTGTGGGTGGAGCAGGAATAAAGCCAAGATGTTTCATTTTGTTTCATTATGAAACAACCTGTACACCTCTGAAGACTAGCAGGAAAACAGTTCATGTGTCTCATTTTCCATCTGTTTTACAGGACCTTAACACCTATGAAAACAAGGTCAGAGCTCTGCTCAAACGTCCATATAAGCACTTTAAAGCTTGCAGTTATTTTTCCAGTGAGGTTTTGGCTCTGCTTTAAACTAGCCCGATGATTGTAATTGCATCCATACAAGAACCTCCTAAGGTAAATTACAGATGCCATTCTCATCACCTTAGCAGGGCTGTACAAGTACACAGCTGTGTAATTCATCTTTCATACATATACTCATTAAGAAAGGTTGAGAGGTTAGCGCTGCCAGTGTCTACATCGAATCGTTTCAAGTTGTCAGACAAAATGCCCTTTCATTGAAGAAGCTGTAAATAACTGATGTCACTCAAAATCAGATCATTCTGACTGTCGCCCTCACCCCTCTCATTTTTCATTTGGTATCTTTCCTCACTGATTTGCGACTCACCCCTCTGAGAAAAAGTGCTTCCTTTAGGAATTCTAAAATAGAATTAAGACAAAAATGCTCCATTTGACTCTTCAAAATGGAATATTCTGGATAAATCTAACTTGTTTCCTTGTTTCATTTGTAAGTGAGCATTAAGCTCCATGAAATATTTACTGTCAGGAGGAGCACTGAAAGTTATGGTCTCACCAGCAATATGTTTCTGTGATCCTGTAGTCAGGACTTTGATTATGTCTCATTCAAAGGACAGCTCGTTCTATAGTTGTCTCCTGTCACCACCATATGGTGTTGGTTTACAAATTCAAGTCACGAGGGAACTGTGCCACCTCCTGGTCCACCATCACCACATTCTGTATAACCTGGGTTTCCATCTAAGTACAGTATGATCTCATATGCTGGTATAAGTATTTGCTGTGTTATAAAGTTAAGCAACACTTGAAACTAAGATTATTATAATTATAGACAATCTGAAGCAGCCTAAACCAGATAATCTAAATCAGGGGATATTGTGTTAGAATTGCACAATGCACTAATTATGGATACTGTGTACACTTATGGTCACTATACTGCAGAAAGGATAATGTCAGTCTTGTGTCAGTCTGAAGAAGAGCAATCGGTATATTTCTGAACATGTGACAGTATAAAGGAACATAATCCTTCTAATCTTGAACAGAGAAGGTTGCAAGTGGCCATTGATTCAAGTTTTCAAACTCCTCAAAGACAATAACAATAACAAAGTTAACCCTACAGTCTTCTTTAAAATCAACATAAACATAACAAATGGAAAGTATGGGGGAAGTTGCTAACTAAATGGGAAATTTCTCATTTGCAAAGCTTCTTATAGTACTTTATCTATAACAACCCAAGTCAGCAAGAGCTGCTGTTTACTCTGACACTCAGATGTGGAGGTGTAATGGACACATCTCTCAGAAAATACACTGATTACACTTTTAACACTGAACTGTGACAGGTCCTCAGCTGGTTCTTTGATTACTATTAAAATAACAATTGAGGTGCTGTTTGCAATAAGGCACTGCAATGGAGTGGATAGGAAGCATGACCTTTTGAGCAGCTCTGCTTTACTCTCCAATTTGCTTAAGAACATAAGTATGATTACAAATGAGAGGAGACCGTTGAGCCATTGAGCCCGTTTGGTTGCTAGTGGCTCATTGATGTGAGGATCTGAGGATCCATTTTTGTCTTGAAATTAGCCGTGGTATCAGCTTTGACAGCATAGCTGGATAACTTGTTCCAGGCTCCCAAAAGACAAATGTCTCTTTTTCTCCTAATGGGTCTCGTAAGATGAAGAAGTATTACCACAAGAAACATAGACAGTCACTGAAATTCTAGGGCTGCTGCCCCTGTCAGCTTGTTTTCTCCATTTAGCTACAGTTTTAATTAAAATAATTGAAATGAGAAGACAGAGTGCAAAAAAAGTCAAAATTCCTGTATTGTCTTCCCAACTTGACCCTATTCTTTGTCTCAAAGGCTATATGGCACGTCTGGAAACTGCTTTGCTAGGTTATTATTTTAAACCCTGAATAATACAGAACGTGAAACCAGCAAGAAAATTCCATCATGAGTCAGCAACCTCATGGTTTGTTTAATGTTTGGAACTGACCTCTCTGAGTCCTTTGAGAGACACAAGCGTGGCACACAATTTCCACTCAAAAGCTTGAGCCTAGTCTTCAAAAGTGTAATACTGTTTTATTCTGGGGGAAAAAAGGTGGCATAAATTTAAATAGCATTAAACTTACTATTCGTATTTTCAGATAGTAGCATCACGAGATTAGTATGATTAGATAGTATTATAATGCAAAAAGATTTGCTTGAAAGTCCAAGACATCAGAACTGAAAGTTCAACTTTATCTGAACCATGGCTGTGAAGATTATTCCTTATTTGATTTTCCCTTTGTAAGTTTTTATTTAATATTGAATTGATTCACATTGGATTATAGCACTTAACAACAAAACATACAGATCACATGCACTACACAGTGGGAGAAACAGGGAAACCTGAGCAGCTTTATATATAGAAATATATATAGAAGTAGGTTCTTCAGATCAAAGTGACATCTGTTTACATACAGTTACAATGGAATGTGTGCTTTTGTTCAAAATTAATAACTGTAAGGATAGTTATTAAAAAAGTTTAACTAAACCACAGAGATTTTTCTTGGAATGTGGTCAGATGGCTCAACCACAGCGTGGATAATGTAATTTCTTGTTAAATTCAGCTCTTGAATAATTGTAGTCTAATCTATTTAAACTGTATTATATTAAATATGAACAATTATTTTGCATAATAACCACTTTGTTTTCCTTTCCAAAAACATCCATATACTATTCAACTATGATAAACCTCAACTTGCTTTCACTATTCTTTTCAATACTATGATAATACTTCATACAGAGAGTATATGACTTTGTTAAACATTTGTAGAAGTTGTCAGAGTTATACAATTTGAAGATACCTATCTTGCTTGTTGATAAAGCATAACATAAACTAATACAGTATATACTTAAGATGGCCAGTCATTAATACAGGGTGGTAATGACATTACACTGCAGCTATGTAACTAACAGAGCAATGTTATGATACCTCACCATATGTTATCTGTTTACTATTTCTAAGAACTGTAACTCGAGTAATGTTGGTTTATCTGTGTAATTATTTTTATCTCTAATTGACACTGGTTTGTTTGGAGATAATTGTTCAGTTACACCACTAGTAGGTTTATTTTTTTTGTGACCACATAATGAATTTTAGAACTTCGCTCTTATATTACAAGTATAATTACTCTGTAAGTACAACACAGGTAATACACAGGATTTGTGATGTGAAACTACAACTTCTGAGGTCACAAAAAGTGAAAAATGTGTATGGAATATAAAATAATTCTATTGTGCTTATTTAAAACATGAATTGGCCTTTACCATTTTTCTTTAAAAAACAAGTAGCCCTAAAATTAGATTTTTTTTCAGTTTCCAACCTATATAATTTAAGAAATTAGTGTAAAATATAGAAACAGAGGCACTAATCACATGACTGTAATTATATTGTTACCGCAGGTAAAAAATAACTTGTGTTTCCTTTTCAGATGAAGGTTAATTTGAAAAAAAGTACTGACAAAATCATTAAATACTTCTTCCATAAAAACTAACTTTTTGCTGTTGCATTAGGTAATATCCTCACACCTGCTAACTGGATGTACATGGAGACTGCTTTTTTCCAGATTTCTTCTTTGCAGTGATGTAACCGGAAATAATGATGACTAAAAACTCAGAATGTTTTCATCTTAGAGAAATATATTTACATCATAGCAATCAGTACAGAATGCAAAAAAAGACAGAAAAACATTTATCCTACCTGCAGATGCTCACTTTGAATGTCTTTGGATCTTGTGCCCTCTTCTTTTACATGAACAATGTGTCTGAATACATTTCTCTTTTGATTTTTAATCACTCCAAAAGGAACTGTCACATTTTCGACCACTTTGAATCGCAGGGTTTCACTTCATGTGTTGCTGATTAACTGAAATGTGTTTGAATTTAAATTTTGACTGTGAGCCTTAAAGGAAACCAAAGCGAATGTCTGTCTGGTTAAAATGTAAAGTCATGAAATACATGGCTTTCAAAGAAAAGCAGGAAAAGTATTTCTTGATTCCAAGAACAACGAACCTGAAGTTTTTCCTGGACTCTGACAGTTTCGGTTTTAAATGGAGCTGTCTGCATGTTTGTGCGCAAGCTGTGAAATGAGGTATATTCATCTCCTGTAGCAGAAGAATGGCTCACACTCAGAAAACAAATACAGCAGGCAATATAGAGAAAAAAGGCAAGAGACTTACCTTTCATAGCTGTACTGCAACTGGAGTTTAACCAAAATGTGAAAAAGACTTCTTTTTAGGCTTGGCTGTGTAAAATTTCCCCTTCTTTAATAAGCCAGCTTTAGTGCAACAAAAACCTCTGTAGAAAAAGGTAAAAATAGATCACCCAGCTTCTGGTAATAATTGTAACACAGATACAATCCATTAATAACTAGAAGGAGTGTCAAAACAATCAGTAACTTTAAGGCAACAGTACAAAAAAAATCATTTCTTTTGTGTTGTACAGTATCTGCCTCTCTTTCAAAACACCCAGAGAAAAAGTGTCTCCTCTGAAGCTCACATGCTCTTTTTTACCGCAAAACCTCCACTTGATCTACAGCCCACATAAACTTCCTCTATAAAGACGTAGAAAGCTGTAACCAGGCTACATGTGATGGTTGTGCTTTACTGGCTGTTTGACTCCAGCGTGCTCCTGCTTTCATACATCATAGGAAGAAAATAATACCTTGGACAGTAACCATCAACAGCTGAGAGAACCACGACACAGAGAGCACGTGTAGCAGCAAGTCAGCAGTTTGGATTCGGCTAATTGCTAACAAATGTTCAGATGTGCAAAAAACATCTCGTTACCCTTGCTAGCATTCTCCCACAATTTTAATAAGTATTTTCACAGGTTTGCAGTCCTTTCATGACTGTGTTGTTAATTGTTTTCTGGTTTGGTTTCCTTATCTGTCACACAGAGATTATAAATTGTTATTAATCTGCCATCAGAGAAATAAGACATCTTTTGTGCAAATCCTGGCCAGGCTTCCCGGTTTGATGTCAAGAAAGTCAATTTTAGTTTTCCTACAGTATGTGTATATGAAAGTTTTTGCCTACTTTTTTGTTTACTTTGAAACTTTCCGTGTTCACTGAGGAGGGAAGTCGGAGTGGGGGTTGCCTTTAAAAATGTAGATTTTTGTTTTCATCCTGACTGCATATCTCTTTGCCCCAGATTTGCAAAGATATCACTGTTTTCAATTGTGTTTGTGCCCTTTATATATATTTATTTATATTTTCCCCAGAGACCAGAATCTGGCCTTCAGACAGAAAAAAACTAAAAACAGGTAATTAAGAAAGAAGGCATGAAAGGGTGGCGTGATTTCCCATCAGTGTGCTATCTAACAAAATTTCATTATTTATTAGAATATTCTAACATTGAAGTGGCAAAGTGACACAGTGGTTGCTCTCTCAGTGGGTTTTCTCTCACAGTCCAAACACATACTAGTATGTTAATTGGCTTCTGGGAAAATTGGCTTTGGTGTGAGGGTGTGAATGTTTGTGCCTGTGTCTATGTGTGCCCTGCAATGGACTGGCGTCCCACCCTGGGTGTACCCTGCCTTGCACCCCTTGTTTGCCAGGATATGCCTCAGCTATGAAACTAAATACTTTACTAATGTAATTCTCCTGTTTGTTTACTTTGTATGATATTGTCTGTTGTACTGTGTATGTCCTGAGAGCTCAGTGTGATTAAGAACTCCAATGCACACGTACATATGGCAATAAACTTCTCTACTCTCTACTCTGTTTATTCTTCTGTGATATCATTCACTTTTAGCTTGCTACTTCACAAAAACAAACATATACAGCTATTGTCTGTGATGGGTTGGTGCCCAAACTCAGAGATTTTTCAACTTTCTCATCAAAGTAGGATGATCAAGCTGCTAATACTGTATATCCAGTAGCCTGCCAGCTTCCCACACTTGTGAACATTTTGGATTAGGACCAATACAAAAATGAAATGAGAAATTTTTGCATTTGTCATCACCTGTGTAGAGAAGTAAAAAGTCACAGTGTAGTTCAGTGAAGAATTGGAAGAGGTTTATTTAAAGTATAAAAGGATGCTTGTGAACAATGATAAGCAGATCACATAGGTAGAGGATTACTCTGTCAGTCTGATCTCTGGGAGGCCTCTTCATTATTAAAACACCTCCCCTATGTACCAAACATATATTTAGGGTTAACCTGTGATCCTTTCTACAGACTTCCATATATGCAAGACAACAGTATGCTTGTTCAGCCTATCTGTCAGATTCCTTTGTGGCAAAACAGGTGTCTGCACAGCTTGTCCTTCCCACACGTAAATCTTGCACACAGGGCAAATCTTACACAGAGAAATCCTGTAGAGGAAATCCTACACTCAGAGAAAATACTATACCTGTACTTACTGCCATTTCACAGAATACTGTTACTGAGAGTATAAAAGTCTTCTTGATTGTTAACTGAATGGAATATGGCTCTAGTCTTAAAAACTCAATGTTTGTGATATTCAAAAAATGTCAACTCAAGTGTTTCATAAATGAGAACAACACTGATAGAATGGGGCACAGAGCAGAAGAAAAATACAAGTACCTTAAATATCCAACCAACAACCATACTTTAACTAAGACAGATGACTTTGGCGAATTCTAGAGGTTGTTTTGGTTGATGTCCCAGCACAGGGGAACACAGGTTCATAGGACCTTATTATTATTGATCAGATCTTACTATACAGCATTCAATATTTGTTTTATATTTGAGTGATATCCAACTGATTCCTACAATACAAATAGTTTTATTCCTGACACACAGTCGATATTATTGAGTTTTAAACTTTCTTACTACTGACCACCCTCCTCTGTGCCACAGAGTAAATTAGATTAAAATAGCCTTTTGCATGTCATTATAGGTTTAAGTAATCCAAGGCTATGTCATCACTAAAAGACAATGTCTCATTCTAGATAGATTGGACTCTGTCATATTAAAAGCATATGTGTCAGAAATCCTAAAGCAATTTCGACTTCTGAAGGGTCTTAAGTGAAAACGGGTGCAAGAATGTAATAATGTTTTGTTTTTATTTATTGGCTTGTTTTCCATCTCACAAAATTCAGCAGCATGTCTGTCATTCTGACTTTTTAGGGTGACTGATAAATTCATGTCCTTGGCCAAGACATTTGACACATTCCACGTTATTACAGAATCTGACAACAGACGAGATATCGCTCTTTTTTTGGAGACTGTTCTTTCCTTTTGAAACATTGAGACGATGACTGACTCAAAACTTGAATGGAGCAGAATGGGACAACAGACATGTTCTTGTCTCACCCTTTAGGGAAAATCAGCCACTTACAGTAGTTGTACGCGTGGTGAGGAGACAGAGAAGGCCACAACATGTGAGCACAGTGCTATGCTTACAATTCAGGCACAGGGAATTGAACCACAAGATTAGATAGATATAATAAAAGTACAGTATACAGTATTTGTACTGTATAGTCAGAAAGAAGTCTGTGGTCATTAAAAATCCCAGGGTGTTTCTCAAAAAGAGTAACCCCGGCATCCTGGCCAAATTTCCCATTGGCCTTTATCAATCATGACCTCCTAATAATCCCCATCTCTGAACTCGCTTCATCACTCACTTCTCCTCCCCACTGATAGCTGGTGTGCGGTGAGTGTTCTGGTGCACTATGGCTGCCATCTCATCATCCAGGTGGGGCTGCACATTGGTGGTGGTGGAGGGGAGTCCCCATTACCTGTAAAGCACTTTGAGTGGGGTGTCCAGAAAAGCACTATATAGGTGTAAAAAATTATTATTATTATTATAATGTTTTATATATATACAGTATACTGTAGGGGGGCACCAAATTTCTTCCACCACTGAAAGGCAACGCCCACCTTACCACAGTAGCCATTATGTGCCTGCAGCCCGTTTACAGAGAAGTGAGAAATGATTTCACCACTCAAACTAACTGATCATAAAGGTTAACATCTCATCAGAAAGACAGCACCTCCTACAGGTCTGTGAACTCAGGGGATGCCAATATTTGCCATATGACGGCAACCTGCAAATTTTGAAAAGTAAGCATAGTTCAATTAAATGGAAGTTATTGCCCGCAGATTGGGAGGGAGAGCGATGGACAAAGCCAATCTCAGCCTGCGGTTGTAAATAACAATAATTGCCGATTTTAAGTACTGTAGGTTACTACGTCAGCATGCGTAGTCTACAAAGGAACAGGTAAAGCTTTATTCCATGCTGAAAGGAAATGAAAAGAGACATAACGTTTCTGCTGTGGAGCCTTCTACACTTGTGAAGTTTGTTTTCCTATCAGCATGGAATAAACCATTACTGACTTTTGCTTACATAGACATTTGTACACACCTCATCTCACATTTTATTTGTTTTTATCTCTGTTCCACCCCATCTCATCCTTTGCAGCTAACTTATGTTGAGTAGGGGGCTGGTAGTGAGTGAGCAATTTGAGTAGCATGTATCTCATGACTGCAGGGAGAGTTTCTTGTTTTTGCAATAATTTTGCTGCTCTCGTCTGTAATGCAGAAGGAATTACTCCCTCTCATGGATGTAATGACACACTGCTTCTTCTTTTGTGACAATAAGTATTTACTTCTGTAGGACCTATGGCACTGGTACATTGAAATACAAATATTACTATTTAGTTATAGTAAGGATACATTTAATTATTTATGTTAATTTATTATAAAATAATACAAATCTCAAATAATATACAAACAGCATGCACACCAAAAATGAAAGAAGTTTGATTGCATGCACTCAATGTCAACAATGAACAGAAGCAATGGGCAAACCACACTATCAGGCTGAGCGTTAAGTTCAAAGAGTTTTATTGGTTTAACTGATTAATTACTGTGTTGCCAGTCAGGCACGACATCTTGAATTAGCATCTAATCTAGATTGATGTATTTGACCATTTACAAATCATTTTCACTCGTTTCTTCTGAGAGAAAACAGGTGAAAATGTGTTGTGGTTGTAAAAGTTGAAGGAACATGAGCCTTGATCAAACTTCTCTCCTGTCAGAATAACTCAATGTTGGTGAATACCTTGCCAGCAGATTCATTCTCAAATTTGCTCAGTGAATCCAGCAGAGTTGAACAGCAGGAGAACAATTATTCCACCTCAGTAAATAAATCAGGGCAAAGAATTTCAGTACATATTTTCCGATCCTAAACATAAATCAAGCTGAAAACAAGTGTTAGGGAAACCAGAGTCCAGGTTATCTCTTAATTGCTAAAGAAATTGTATTATAGAAGAAAATATTCTATTTTATTTTTAACACACATTTCATACTGTATGTCTATTTTTTTTATTTTAATGGACCTACAATGACATTTTGAGAAGTTGTATGTTACATCATAAGCAGAAAAAGGCACAACCTCAAGATTTAATAGCCATTGCTGAAGACAAAATACAAAATCCTGTTAAAAAGGAGATAATCAATACAAAATAGACAATATTATGAGGTAACCTATACTAAAACGTATTCTTTTAAAAACACAAACCGGAGGAACATGTAAAACAGTTATGAATTCTTAGACCCAGCGTTTGACTTCTGGTATCTGTTAATAAAGGCCTTCTGAGTCAACCTGTGGGCTTGGGTACCAACTGTGAAACTTCTTGCAGCAAAAAGCTGTCTTCTCTGGTGGTGCCGTAGCCCACGGCATGCAGGTGGTGAATTTTAATGGGGGTTTAAACAGAAAGTTTAAATAAAAAATAGTGCTTAAGGCATTTTAGGGGGGCTACAGTAAAGAAAAAGCCAAGCAAATATATAAATGGTGTTAATGGCTATGCATAATTCAAACATATTCCTCTGAGAACAATAATACTATAACACCATTAATTGCAAGATATGCAAGATATTTCTAATGATGTCTTGTGAGAAGGTTGTGCAGGCTTTTTTTCACACTTGCACAAGTGGAATTTGGTCTTCAATTACAGCATTGAATAAATGCCCAGCTGAAGGGATTCAAAGTATAGAATTTTTGAGTTCAGGAAAATAAGACAGTAATAGAAAGGTTACTAAGGGAAAATGACTTTAAATTTTGAAAATACATTACTTCTGTCATACTGTATCTGTTCACTGTACTTGTCAGACACCAGGACACTTTCTTTGGGGCTGTCATTGTCTGATCACAATTTAGCCTGCTAACTGTACTGTTTAAATAACAGATTTTGGTGACCGGCCATTGTCAGCCTGCTAGCAATTTCGAGGAAGATACTGTACTCTCTGTCTCTCTCTCTCTGACCTTGTCGGACAAGTACTTCCACACTGCGGAGTGAGGCTCTGCCAAGCTCTGAGGCAGTGGCTGTCTGCAGCCCGTCCTAACTGCATTGGCTACAGTACGTGTCTGCAGGGAAGATGACAGCCCTGCTTGCATGACACGGCGCAGATGTCACATGCCCCCCATCAACAATAACAAAAGCATAAGTGTTTTGCAGCATTTGTTAATCAGTCTTAATGGTATGTTTGTCAAAGAATATGATTGAAATGAACAAAGAATCAGCTGCGGAGTGGAGATAACCTTGGGCTTCTGAGCCACACCCCTGATCTTTACAGTATTTTTGGCATACTGCACAGGCGAGGGTGATATGCACACAAAAGCAGCAAATGATGCAGCCCAGGCTCTAAAGGGAGAAACCAGCTATTTTTATGTGATGAAAATGCTTGCTCGTTGGCCTTATTTCACTCTGCATTGAGTCATTTCTGAATGAAAAACATTACACAATGACCTTGTGTCAGAGGAAAAACAATAAAACAGAAACAGAAGCCATCTGGATCTTACTGTCCTTTTCAGACGTGGCAACACAAAGACCCTGAAGTATGAAGATATTGTATAAGTTTAAATAACTGCACAAAACATTGATTTTATCTGGTCTGTTCAGGCGTTACAGCTGCTATTTTGTCATGTACGTATATAAGCATTAGGAAGTTTAGCCTCAGACTGCCTTTGTCTTTATTATTTATACCATTTCTCCAAAATAAAGCTGAGCTCACTGGCTATATGTTAAATCATCCAATCCCAGTGGTATTTATTGTTTCTTGTGACCGTGCTTTATTTTCATCTGCTGTATTTATTGAATGTTTGGAGAATGCTGCAAAATCCATGAAAAAAATTGTATTCCTTTTTTTCTCTACGTGTGATCCTGGAAACATAAACTGCAGGATCTTACTGGTTGGTAGAGCAACATTGCCGACTGCTGGTCAAATGCGGGCTCTGCTGTAAGCCATATTAGAAAATTACACAACTTCTAGAAAAGTCTGAAACCACAGGGCATTCTCTGCGAGTGAATCATACTGTCAACATCACTGCAAGGTATAAATACCTACAATAACACAGTCATTCTCAGCTGCATCCACTGAGGGGACAGACCAATAGGGAGGTGAGTAAACTGCATCTGCAATAATACTGTTTATCTTGTAGGAAATTCATTTTTGAATACTGATATTCTCCAGGTTGCCATCTCAATGAATACTGTATATTTCTCTATAAGATGATTCTATTGATGAGTATTGATGTGTCTTTTAACTCTTAATACAATTGATTTGTATTAAAAAGTATCATTGTCTTTCGAATTCTATCTTGAGGAAAACAATGTATTTGATTATATTATTTAAAATTGAGCACTGCTGTTCTTTGTAGGTTATACAGTATATATACAGTATATAACATACTGTATAGGTGTTGATTTTGCTAGTTCACCACAGTGCTTGCATCTGCTGCATCTGCATTACTGCAAAATAGTTTAATTGCCTGCAATGCATTAGAAAATGTGTATAATGTAAGCTGAATCATTCTTCACACATTTTGTGCTACTGAATGGGTTGATTCATATTTCACAAGTGCAGGGCTTGGCTGAACACTGGAATACAGAAAGATTTCTTTCGAATTTGTTTAATAATTTGCACAATACTCTTCAAATGTGGAGGTGTAAGCCCCTGCACATGAAGAATTTAAAAACTAAACCTCATGACGATTAAAGTAATCAATGGTCCTTGTTTCACTGGACTAATCTCTTGCTTTGCTCTGCATCAAAGCCATAAGAATATTGAACCATTTAAATTGTTGTTGTTTTTTTCTGGGGTTTTTCTGGGGTTTGTATTCCCAGCCCAGCTATGAAGTTAAAGTTAATTCACTGGATCTTGTTCTGCATGTACAGATATATTCATTTCATTTTGAGACTGCAGTGGACAGCCCACTCTTCCAGCACCTGAACATATTTGAAACTGACCATTTTTGCCATGTTAGTTTAAGATTCTCACAATGAAAACAACACTACAATAAGGCGATTTGTTTAGTTATTAATTGACACCCATACATCTGTGATGAAAACTTGGAGAAACCATTAACTGGGAGAAATATAGAATGTCTTTGTGTTTTCATAATATGAAATGAAAATAAAATTAATTTGAAATGAAACTGATGCTGACATTTAAATTTTTTCAATTAGTTAACACAGCCACTCTTCATTTTTAAGTTAATCATGCATGTACTGTACTTCCGTTGCTACAGCCACAGTATTTCTAAACTATTTAACACAAACAAAAGACTTAAGAATTCAAAGCATTATCTGGTCTGGCACTTCTGTTGATAGCCTTCATTCTTTTCACAACAGTCCCAATGTGTTCCTTTCATTTAAAGGATTGTCCTACTTTTCATTAATGGAACTTTTTGTGGTTATTATAATTTTATTTGCAGCAACTATTTCAATGATATAAGCTGGGTATCCTAACAGGAAATCACAAACAGAGTCATGCTTTAGTGTTTAAAGACTCGTGTGGTTTGTGAGCCAACAGCTGGGCTTGTTTCTATATAATGAATTCAGCAAACATACTGTAGCTTGTTATATAACAAACCTCACTGCCTCAGTTTGGCAGAAACTTCTTGATTCCTGAGCGCCTCTATTAACAGTTAAAGCACCAGGCTTGCATCAGCAGCTCATAACAACAGACACAAAACGCACATATTATTGCCACCAGGCATTCAGTTGTGTGCACAAACAGAATTTAATGACATAGTGATATGTTCATATCCAGCGTAAATCAGTTTTGGATTTTTTAGCAAGGGGATTGCAAAACTGTAAACGTGAAATGTTAAGCAGAAGATTAAGCTTGCTTTCTTTATCATCAAATAAAAGTCCTTCCACACTGTCTTGTTCTGTCTCATTTACTGTAACAGCAGTCTGTAATCGCTGACTTGATGTCAGGTTAGCTATTACTTCAGCACAGAAAGTAGGATTACGTTGAGCATCAGCTTCGAAACAAATGAGAGGGTGTGGGTGGCAGTTAAATCCTGCACCGCAATAAGATAAGGACTGTAAAATCCACATTTGAACTTCTTTTTCTACTAACAAGTAGCTTTTTAATGAATAGATCATGTTGAAACCGGATTGTTGGCCTAAAATATACCTTAAATCGAGCCTTTCTTCAATTATGAACCAAGGAATAAAAACAATAAAAGAAAAGAAATTAGTCAAACTTCAATTTTATCCCTGGAAATTGAAACCCTAAGATTTAAACAGAAAAGCAGCTGCCCTAAAGTTGCACACTAGAGCCAATAAAAGCAAATTAGTAAGCTCCTAAAAGTGTTAGCTTCTTTTCCATGGGTCATGTTTTCATTAAATTGTGGGTTTGTTTTTAAAATTAACACTTTAGAGCAATGTGCTACAGTATATAGAACAGAAATAAGATGCATGCATCTATTACAAGCTAAATTAAACTCTCTTACAATCTTTCTCATAATTCCTTAATAAATGATTTTAATAAATTAAATTATTTTTAAAAATAATTTAGTATTTAGCCTCTGTGATGCTGTAGTTTTGGTCTGGGACAGTATAACGACATTACATTCCAGTGGAAAAATGTCATCATATTACGTGTCTAGAAAAGCCCAAAGTCATCACCACTGGCTTCTTCTTCAAAGACATAATGATTATACTGTCTCCTTATCAGACCACTGCATGGTAAAATTAGCTACAATTACAAAGGCATTTCTGATAGCACGCTCTGAGAGGAAATTATTTCTCTGAGTTAGCAGTTTATGGTACCGTAGAAGACAAAAGGAGATAACCTCTTAATAAACATCCCTACTGAATGTGGTGCTGCTATTTTTTTTTGTGAAGTTTTGTAGCCATGCAAACTATTTCAGTGTTTAAACCTAAGGTTATCCTGTGGTTATTGTATTAAATTTACATAAAGAAGTAAGTGATTTATCAAGTGCCAAATTAGTCAAATTAAAACAGACATATTTGTTCAAATTAACTAAACAACAGGAAGTATTCCTTTTTGTATGTTGAAAATGTGTCTGGCTATGTTAATTGAGATGCTGGATGGTGTTAGCTTTTTCTGTTTGACATAAAGCTGTAAAGGTTGATATCAAGCAGTGTGTTCTTTCTGCAATCTCTTTGGTCATGTCATGTCATTGGCCAAACCGCTTTATACCATACGGAGTCTACCCAGCAAGCAACGAGCACAAGGCAGGGTACACCCTGGATGGGGCGCCAGTCCATCACAGGGCAAGTTCAAGCCAATCATACATGGGGACAATTTGGAGGCCACGGTAAAGGCAGAGGGGCAAAATTTGGCCCGAACACCGGGATAACTCCCTCTCTTATTGAGAAATGCCCGGGGATCTTTTATGACCACCAAGAGTCAGGACCCTGGTTTAACGTCTCATCCGAAAGACGGCACCCACTACAGTATAGTGTCCCCACCATTATACCGCATTAGGAACCACACAGACTGCAAGGTGGGCACCCCCTGCTGTCCCATTAACACCACTTCCAGCAGCAACCATAGTTTCCCAGGATGTCTCCCATCCAGGTACTGACCAGGCTCAACGCTGCTTAGCTTCAGTGGGTTTCCAGTTGAGAGCTGCAGGGCGATATGGCTGTGCAATCTCTTTGGTTTATTGGCTAATTGTGTATGAATAATGAAATGTATACCATTCAGTGATCCTTAGACTTGTAGACTGGTAGACTGTCTTGTCAGATCTCAGAAGCTAATGTTGCGATATTGAGTGTGGTCAGTACTGGGATACTGGATCGATCTCTGGGAAAAACAGGTGGCTGTTTCAAACAGGACTGGTTGCTAGCATTCTCTTCTCAGGACCAGAATGTCTACATCAATACCCCAGCACAGAGACAGGACACGTTGTTTGTGATTGTACACAGTGTCATCCTTCAGATGAAACATTAACCTGACTAACTGGAGCTCTTGGAGACCTGGCTAAATTCTGCCTTGTTCTTCTGCAGTCTGACCACCCTAAGGTATCTTCCTGAATTCAATTGCTACAGTTATTTCTCACATCTCTACCTGAACTGCTAGGATGCTGCACATCCATAGTGCTGCACTTCAGTGGTGGATTAAGTGGGCCACTCTGTCTAAAGAGCTTTGGGGTCCTCTGGGATAGAAAGTGCTATAAACTTCAAGCAGTTATTACAATGATGTTTTCTGACAGAAGCACTGTTCCTCCTGGTTCTGTTGTTCGCCGATGGAGGTCATTGACATGTTGGGGACCCACTGATGGAACCCTAGACAGGGGAAAAAACTCTCACATCACAAACACATTGCAAGCATGCTCTGGAGAGGTGCATCTGTGCTTTTGGCTTTTGAACAGATGCCAGTTTGTGAGGATGTGTCTGCCCAGTCCCGAGGCAGACAAGACGTCACCATTGTTAAAAAGGCCAAGTCTGGCAATTGTTTGTTTTAGTGTCATTAATTAAGATTTGCTGTACAATAAATCAAACTAAAACATGAACTAACGTTCAATAAAAAGATAATGTGGGTGGTATGCTGGCATGGCTGTTAGCATTGCTGTCTTACAGTTCCAGTGTCCTGTGATTGATTCCAGTCTTGGGCATCTGTCTGGGTGGAGTATTCATGTGTTCATTGCATTGGCATTGGTTTCCCAAAGACATGCGGCCTCGATGTGAATTGCTAATCTACTTGTTTATTTTTCTGTGGTCCAGTCCAGGTGGATAGGATTTGCCACAACCCTCAACAAGGGTAAGTGGTTTTGTGATGACCGACGAATGGATAAAACAACAATAGAAATTCTAGAAAACACCCGATAGTGAAATGAGTCTGATACCAATCTTTGAGCAAAAAAACTAACTCATATGATTTAAATGGTACTGTATATAGGCTCAGAACTGTGTCAGCAAATTGAGAATGGGTTGATTACTTTGCAAGGTAAACTGCAAAGTTTCTCTGAACCAAAAGACGATCAATCCACTTCTATGAATTTCACTACAAAATGAGTCACTCATGTCTTTCTTTCTCCCATATATTCTTACAGGAGCATTCACTGAACTGCACAGGTCCTTTCAAAGATCGCAGGATGACGCTGTCCTGGTCATTCCTGGTCATGTGCCTGCTGTATTGGTCTGCTGAGGGCCTGCTGCCTCCTTCAAAAGACGAGCTTTCACGTACGTGCAGAGAACTGGAGCCTTAATATGACCTTTAGGTGTCATGTTTGTAAAGAGTAAACAGTTCAAAACTGTTTTACAATCAAATAATTTGTATTTGTGATAATGGGATTAATATGAATGATGAGGATAATATAATATATTTTTGGGGTAATTCCACACACAAGTTCAAACATATTAGGACAAAAGCTTACTTTGTGTTCAGACATTCCACTCTTTTATAGAGGGCAAGCAAGCTTTCATACAATTTTGAAAAATCATACAATTCTAATATCTAATCAATCATAATTCCACTAATATATACATCCATAATTCCAAGACATACTGGATGAAATAAAGGTATAGCGTTTTTCATTCTCCCTTTATGATTCAATTTTAAAAAATCATAGCAAATGTATTTTATTTTAAATAGGTCTAGAGAACTATAAAGTGTGACAGATATGAATGACTAATGAAAACCATTTCAAACAAACTAATTGTAACATTTCTACAAAGTTTGCAATCTGCAATATTTTCTTCACAAATTGTTGTGTATGAAAGTTTGTCTTTTTATGTGTCATTATAATATACAGTATTTGTCTGTTGTATTTTGTATTCAGTTTGCAAAACCATTGGCTATCATTCTTTGGCCTCTACACTATGTCAGCTATTAGCAAGAATACTTTGTCCCATTCAGCGGGTGTTCTGAATCTGACTCAGGAACTCTCAGTTTTATACATGAACTGTTAGTTTAGTTATACTAAATTTTTATTTTTATTTTCAATGTACCTCAAAGATCCCATTTTCTTATGAACATATGAACCATACCTCCAGCTGGCAGGTGCTTTTTGTAATGTTCCCTTGTGCTGATTCTTGGCTCCAGTGAATTCATTTTGCTTTGTAGAAATGTCACTTCTGGGAGAGAAGTACTTGGACCAGCAGATTGAAAATGCCATCAATGGGGTCAAGGAGATGAAGACTCTGATGGAGAAGTCTGGAGAAGACCACAAGAAGTTTCTGAAGAGCTTAGAGGAAACCAAGAAACAGAAAGAGGTAGAAATAGGCCTTATGAATAGCTTTTATTAAAGAAGGAATTACAACATACTATATTTTTCATCCTCAAGGGCTACTACCTACTGTACATGCACTGCACATGTTAGAATGTAATTTGATAATTACATTTCAAGCATTTTCTTGTCTATCAGTTCAGGCATAATAGACATTTGTACAGGAAATAAAATTAACTGTTAAGATCACAGATCAAACTTCATTCCTAGGTGGATAATTACAGGATGGTTATTAAGTATGGAGGTGATAGACACAGGTATAGTCTATATCTGATCTTTCTTACACGGAGAGCTTAACATGTAAAATATATAATCATGGTTCTAAACACTTAAAGAAGTATTGATGAGCATTTGAGTGAATTAAGAAGTATGTTACACAAATCTGTTTACAGGAGAATAAGGGCGAAATGCATGCTGTGTCAAGTCTCTTTTTTTTTGTTTTGTCTCTGTGCACCACAAAACCACACTTCAAAAGCAATACTTTATCTGCTCTGTTCTTGTGTCCAGGATGCTTTGAACACAGCCAAGGAAGTTGAGTCTAAACTGAACGATGAACAGACACTCTGCAATGAGTCCATGCAGGCCCTGTGGGAGGAGTGCAAACCTTGCTTGAAAAACACCTGCATAAAATACTACTCCCGGACTTGCAGCAGTGGGTCAGGCATGGTGGGAAGACAGGTCAGCTGTGTATTTATTCAATACAGATTTCAAATGCATAATTGTTCAATTTCAGGTTGTTTTGAAAATATTTTATGACATAGCCTTATTTAAATGTTTCTGAATATACCTTAAATTTATAATTAATAATATATTCATGTGTTAATTTATTAGTAAGTTTAAACAGTCACTTCAAAGTCAACAACGTAGTGCAGATGGTGAAATAATGATAACAGGAGCTGGAGAGACAAAAGAAACCACAATAATATTGTAGTTCCAGTAGGTAGCTGCGTCAGCATGCATAGGCTGCAAAGGAACAAGTAAAGGTTTATTCCATGCTGAAAAGAGAAGAAAAGAAACACAACGTTTTGGCTGTGGAGCCTTCTTCTTCTTGACACCTGAAGAAGGCTCCAAAGCCAAAACGTTGTGTTTCTTTTCTTCTCTTTTCAGGATGGAATAAACCTTTACTTGTTCCTCCACAATAATATTGTATGATCATGTATGAGTGTTACATGCAAGTGCAGAGTACAGAGGTACAGCTGCAGAAACATCAACACTAAATACAAAATGGGAAACAGCAAATTTAGAAAAGCCACGTGTGAATAAGACTGGATTCTGGACTGGTTTTATGTAGACATATTATTTTCATCATCTAGACAATGTGGAAAAGCAATTAAAAATAACATGTTTTTAATTACAAATGTAGAATTTTAGTCAAGGAATGGTAAGTTAAAAGTGTACTTTACACTAGTAAGACCTCGTTTAGAATATTTTGTACAATTATGTTCACTCCATTACAAAACAAATCAGTACAAACAGGACGAATAAGATACAGTACATTTCCAGGTTCAATGGTACACCCTACACTGATAGACTAAAAATGCTCAGAAATGATTCAGAAACCAGAAGACATGAGTGAAGACTGTGGGGAAGAGAATTTAAAACAGAAACAGGAAGAAAAGGAAGCACATGTAAATACAGGGAGTTGAGGGAGCCTGACACAGGCTACTCAGTCATGTTGGGTATTTACAACTGGGGGAACTAGCATTTCACTGTATTCCTTATTGAAGAGAACTAGTTTTAATAACTTATGTGGTAAAATCTACACTTACTGAACCTTTTCATCATGTACCCACAAAGGCTAATTGGCTATTCAAACATATTCTACTTTTAGCAGATACAGCGGCCAGACAAATCAAACTAACTCTGGTCAATGTAATTTACTCAGTCTATTTATTATTTCTGTGGACACACAACATGTGTTTTTTTTCCCTTAGCTGGAAGAAATTCTAAACAGGACCTCACCGATATCCATATGGATTAATGGGGAAAATATTGACTCTCTCCTGGAAGAGGACAAGGAGCAGAGCAAGCGGTTTGAGGACCTGGAGGGGCGCTACACTGAGGTGGCCGATGGCGTGGACAGCATCTTCCTGGACAGCATGAAGGTGTTCGACCACATGCACTCCTTTCACCACCCGTTCATGAGGCCCTTGTTTTACTCACCCTTCGCCTATGGAAACAGCTGGAATCAACAGAGGTCACGTGTCTACAGGTCCCCCTACTACAGCAGTGGTTTTCCCAGCTTTCACAGCATGTTCCAGCCAATGTTTGACATGGCCCGGAGCATTTTTGACTCTTTTGATCCACATATGGAAGACAACTTTGGAACATCCCCCTCTCCTTCAAATGGTACATATCTCTTCGGCCATTGGGAAATTACTGGAGATTAAGGTTTTGAAAATAATTTTGCAAGTCAGAATTGCCCATTTCACATTGAGAGTATAGCCAAATGTGAGTTCAAAATTAATATCGATAGAGGTGTTTCCTACATATATTCCTTCTATATTTTTTATTTTCTACTGTAACACACAAGATAAAAACAAATTAAAGTATTGATTGACTAAAATAGATTTCTGTCAGATGAAGAACAATGCTACATGTTTAAACACCCATGTCCCTCAATATATATTTCAGGAGGAGTGTAACCACTTTGAGTTTTTCCTCTGTTGAAATATTTAGATGGGAGCATTAATGAAGATGTTATTAGGACACGACCTTACGGAAGAGACCAAATGACGTGCAGAGAGATCCGGCGCAATTCTGCAGGCTGCCTGAAACTACGAGAGGAATGTGAAAAATGCAAAGAGATCCAGCATATTGGTATGGAGCATTTCATACTTGCAAGCTAAAGCTAAAGAATTTTCAAGACCAATCCAAAACACTTTCTGGGAAAAAGAAATTTCTTCATATATGGACACCCCCTTCCTGGCCAGAGCATGGACTGAAATGAGTGACAGGAGTGTTCTGGTGATCACGGGGGGCGTAGGCAGACATAATGAGTAATTATTGAACATACTCTACTGTACTGTATGTGGTTGATGAGGTAAGGTACAGTAGTTTCCCTTCCTGTTTTGTTCCCAGTTAGGCAGTCTGTTAGGTTCAGACACATCCCCCACATGTGTCGCTGTATGCCAATCATCTATTTATTAACAGGTACATTGTTATTCAGTTAACTATATGCCGTATACAGAGAGGTGAGAAACAAGTTAAAATGAACGGCGGACTGAGGAATAATACTGTGACGAGCTCCGGTGTTACTAAGTGCACGGGGTGTGGAAAAGACAGGCTGGAGAAAGTGAATTCAGGCTCACACACAGGTCTGCTGCAGTGTTATTTACAGAGGCGGGCTCTAGTCACTCCAGGGAGATACCGAGAGAGAAGAATTAAAGCATCCACTAGATGGACATGAGGCAAAAGAGAGAAAATACAGAGCTCCTACCTGTTTTTATAGGATAGGAAGAGGAAAGATTGAGTCAGGGGCAGAGGTCATGAGACAGTCTAGAGACTGGCATAGCTTCACTCGCTGTCCTGAGACCCCAGCTGTAAGCAGTAGCGTCCTGTTTCTTCTTTCAGACTGCTCTGGCAAGAAGCCTTTGGATGGGCCCCTGAAAGAGGACCTAGAGAGAGCCCTGGCCATGGCCGAGAAGTTCACCCAGGAGTACAACCGACTGCTGAGGAAATTTGAGGAGGAAATGTTCAACACCTCCAGCCTGCTGGACATGGTCAACAGGCAGTTTGGATGGGTGTCCGCACTGGCCAACCAGACCCAGAAGGACGGGATGTTCCAGATCAAAACAGTGAGCTGTGTCCTAGTGAATCTGCCTGCATTCTCTCTGAGACACAACAATCCTTATAATACTGCCCAATGCTCCTGGTTCCGTCTTATTCACTCCCTACTGAACAACAGTGATAAATTCATTTGTAATTAAAAAAACAAAACAAGTGAATGACATGAGCCTGAGCAGTGTCACTAGCTGACCTGGCCCAGGACTTCCCAGCATTCTTTTCAAAAGTTAAATGTTTAATTTATAACAGGGCAAGTTGGAAGCAGAGCACAAAGAATTAGCAAGAAACCAGACTTGCATTTAATTAACAATTCAGATTAAGGCTACTTTAGCCTCCCATACAGTATAATGTGAGAAACATAAGATCATAAGAAACATTACAAACAAGAGGAGGCCATTCAGCCCATGTTGCCCATTGGGTTGTTAGTAGTTAATTGATCCAGGGATCTCATCCAGTCATTTCTTGAAAGAGACCTGTGGATCTGCTTCAGAAACGTGGCTGGGCAGCTGGCTCCGTAATTCCACGATCCATTGGGTAAAAAAGTGCCTTCTGTTTTCATTTTTTAAATGCACGTCCACATAGTTTCCACTTGATCACTCCGGTTCGTGATTCACTGCTGAAAACACAGAGTAGGGATGAGATATTTCAACCATTGTTCTCTCAGGTCTCAGTGATACAGTTGTAAAATCCTGGGTTCGGTTTAGGGTTTTAGGCATTCATGTGAAGGGAAACAGAGCTTTCACTGGCTGATTATCAAACGTCATTGATAAAAAAACTAGCAGACCAACAAAGAAGAAGAAAAAGAATAACAGACACAGCACGAGCCTGCATTCTCTCCTCAACCAGCCACACCACAATTTTTCCTGGGTCAGAGATTAAATAAAACTTCACTCACACCAAACAAATTACCACACACAAAACACCGAACGTGTTAACCCCAATATGTCTCACACAGTGACCCATGAGGCTCTTATTACAGGCTTACAGTGACCTCCATCAGGGACACAACTTAAAAAGATTAAAAACTCAGAGAAGCCTTTCTATTTTTCCTCATTCTCCCCCATGTAACTACATGGGTCATCACCATGAAATGATACTTGAGACAATTGGCGATTCTCATAATTGGGCAGGTAATAATAAAAAATGGACAATTCTTGTGAAAAGATAGAAAGTTCAATGATGAAAGGAGAGGTAAAAGGTTAAAGGGGGAAGAAGTTAATATGAAAGGAGCTTAGTCTACCTATCTACATATTTTCTGGTGTTCCATTGTTAACACTTCATAACCTAGGGATTCTGATCTTTTAAAGGTAATTTCAAGAACAAGTGAGGATCCTGAAAAGCCTGAAGACACCAATGTCTCTGTCCAGCTGTTTGACAGCCCACCAATGACCTTCACTGTCCCCGGAGACATTCCATGGAATGACCCAAAATTCTCAGAGGTGGTGGCACAGGAGGCTCTGGATCGCTACAAACAGAATACCATGTAAGCAGTCACATCTCACCTACACCTTGCTATCACTTTATCTCCATACCAAACATGCCATCTGTCTCTTTGCTTAAGTGGAAAACTCAGACATTTTGTAATAGTGCTATGACTTTGAATGGGATCAAATTTTCTTACTTGTTGCTCCCTGAAGTAACAGTGAATGAAATCTGGATTTTTATCTCTAAAGTCTTATTCTGGAAGAGCTTAGGGGGTTTAAAACTACAAGTATATCTCAATCTTCTTTCTGTGTTAGGTAACACGGTGACAAGCTTTAGTAAGCTGTGAAGCACTTTTATTCAAAAATGGTTTAACAAGCTTGTATGAAAAAGTGTGAAATCCTACATAGTTTTAAAATGATATCTCTATGTGGGTTAGAAGATGCTTGCCAGCAGAATCAGATGCAGAAGAAAATCTCAGGTACTGCAAAGTATCCAAGAAACCACAGTAGCATTACAACGTACCAAGGGTATAAATATCACCATAAAAACCCTGCAGTCTGTTATGGCTACTACGAGAGATCTTTTTCTATTTCTAAAAAATACATGAATGAAAATTTTTCAAAGAGCAGGCTAATTGAAGAGCACAAGAAAACTAACCCTGTTCTATCAATATCTTCTAAACAAGGAGAGTACGAAGGACAAAACCAGCTGAAAACGGAAGAGAAAGAGCATTACATATCAATATAGACTGTGCTTCATTGAGCACTCTTCTACTCAACATACAGATCTTGGTTATACTTTAATAATGTTAATTATATATTTACACTAATATTTTATTTAAAATTGTGTGATTTGTTCTCTTTTACAGAGTTGTTAAATAAATCTCCTGGGGCTTTTCCGAAGACTGCACTAAAAGCCATAGAAGCATCTCCTGCACTAACATAGTCCTTGTTTTGTCAGCATTGTTTTCATTTAGCATAGCAAATCCTATTGTACCATTAAGACTTAAACACCCAGTATTGTTTACTGATTCTCATATCTACACAGTTTTGTTTTGTGCAGATATAAATCCTAAACATAAAGAGATGTCATAAAGTTAAAGTAGAGAATTCAAAACAGGATTTTGAATGATATGAAAAATAATATTTTCCTAGCTAATGGGCTGTCGGTTTGCTATATACAGTGCTGCAGTATTTTGTACTCTGGAATGAGCTTTACTACTAAGTGGTAAAAATGGTATGTCCCACTAACGTGGTAAATCTTATGCAGCAACTTGTCATTTCAGAATTTTTTCCATGAATCAAGCAAGCAATGAATAGTTTGTATACAGTGTGTACAGGCTGAGATATCTGTAAACCTGCATACTAGACTTGTGAATAAAACAAACAGTATCCTAAACCAGGAGTTTTATCCAGTCTTTTTTTTGTAGTATAATTGCAATTACCAGAAAAAGTGTTTTCATACTGCAAAGGTACAATCTATATTTCTTACAATGTTGATTAAAATCAATTTAAAGAATTCCAATAACTAAATTCAGGATTTAAAGAAAGACACTGCAAAATTTACTAAACAGTCATTGCTGAAAAATATCATACAGTATGAAACAGACACCACAGTTAAAGCCTTTATTCTGATTAACGGTCATCAACAGTTCTACTGTGAAACCCCATGGTGAACAGGGTGTATGACCACCTTTGGAAGCAATTCCAGCTGTACACCTGAGACACATGCTTTGCCCCAGGTTGCATGTGTGGTCTTGGAGGATTCGGTCCTGTAGAACCTGGACAACAGACATGTGCCTACTCACTAGTCACTGAGACCTAGATACTATACACATGTGGTACCTTTCCTTCTCACAAAAGTTAATGGGAGTCAAATCTGTGGAGTGGGGAAACTGTCACAGTCTCATCGTGCAAGAAAGCTGTTATTACTGTATATGAGCAGCATGACGACATGCATTGTCCTGATAGAGTGTGGCCACATCCAGATGACCCCACAGGAGTAGGAAGAGAGGTCTCTGGAACTGATAATTGCAGCACCAAGCAGTCAAGTTACAACCCGTCACTAGAAGTGGAGCCTCTGTAGTACTGTAACTAGACACTCCTACCCAGATCACACTTCCCCAGCGACTGGCCTGTGTATCTGTGCAACATTCGCAGTGTTCTGTATGAATCCTTAATCAGTAAAGACTTGGGTTCATTGAGCCATATGCACAACTCTACAGAAAGTAGTCTGGTTGGGTTATGGTAGGTGTTCTCAACATCTGAGCCTCCTAGCCTAAACCTGCCAGCAGCAAGTCATTGGTGTTTTATTATTTAAAAAAGGGTAATGGACTTTTGTGTCCTGTCAAGGGAATTTAAAAGGTAGTGAGACACCCAGGATTGGGTGTGTCATAATGGGAAAATCTTTAAAATAGGCAGGCCCAGGAAAACCAGAAGAACTGTAGCCACATGGTACAAATCAATTGCTCTTTTACTTAAAGTGTGAGGAAAACACAATGGAAAAAAAAAGCCTAGTTACTTTATGAGCCACTGACTCAACGTCAAGTCCCTCTCTGTCACAATCAGGCAGCTAACCTACTTACCTGCTTCAAAAATAAAACTTTTGAACTTCGTCTGAAAGAATTCCAGTCTCTCGATGGGACTCCTCACAAAAAGCACTTCCGAAATCCATCAAACTCCCAGGTTCCTTCTCCCTTCCTTCTGGTGACCTTTTTCCACAAAAATACTAAAATCTGCACTCCAGATAATAGATTCACTGCTTTCTGGTTTATAAACTCTTACCTGACCAATCTTCTCCCAAGAGGTCAGGTGCCTGAGGCAGCAGCTCATTCCCCACAGCCTTCAGATGAACGTGGTTCAGACAAAATTCTCAACTAGACCTACTGCCTAAAATACACGGCACAGAAATCAACAGGGATACCTGTATCCTTTATTGTAATGATTTAGGTGAATATGGGAATATACAATACTTGTTCTACAGTGATGGTGGGCCTGCAAGTTTTCTTGATTTGTTTAAAACAGTAGCACCTGAAGAGCTTGGAGAAACTTGTTAAATTGGTCTTTATAAACCAGTAACTAGCTGATTTAGTTTAAGAACTGAATTGGTATGGAAACCAATTCTCAATCAAAACACACATATTTCTTTTGAATAACTTTATGAAGATCCTTTTGAAAATGTGATTACTCCCAATGCTGTGTATCTGTTACAGATTCGTTAAAACTTACCTAGACACTTTAGTATTTATGGTGATTAACCAGAATATCTTTGGTTAAAAAAGATTATCATACTAAATAAATGAAAGAAATGCCGAGAAACACTGAAAATGCTATTTCCTCAGACCTCTATTAATTTTAAGACGTTTGCGTTTGTAAAGGTACATTGCTTTCTTTTTATTTTGTTTGCTTGTTCGCGCTTTGACAAAATTACCTTGTTGGGTCAGGTGAAAACATAGACCGTGGCATTAATGAAATATGCGGATTAAAGAGGGATATTCTTCAAGAAACACTGAGAATCCTGTTTAATGTTTTATTTCAAAGCAAATATTTATTCTGAAACAAAACGCAGTTTTTCCATTACATTCAATGAAAGAAAACCACCGGAACTTCATTGCATCTGACAACGCACCGCGTCTGCAGAACCGGAAGGATAGGCGGAGCCGAGCTGGATAATATCCGGTCCACCAGCTGTGTGCTGCTGTTAGAGACGGACAGTGTTGGGTCCTGTTTACACCAGTGTGTTTAAGGGCTTCGGGGAATTGGATGCGGCATTTTCGTACTAGAAGGGAGCAAGACAAACGAGGAGTAACAGGTAATATTTAGCAGGAGTGGGACAGCAGTGGTGTTCGTGCTATGTAGTAGGGCTTTCGGCATTTTTTCTATTAAACGTTCAGTCTTAAAAGGTTCTTTAATTTTGTTTTCTTGTAGAGGAATCGACCTCATATGGTTATTTCTTGTTTTTCCCAATGCGTTCAGTGCGTTGTTTTCCTGTGCATGACTAGGGGAAACATTCAATCTGGGAAGCCTAAAACTACGATGGGTGTAGGATGTACTCAGAGTTAATTCTGTGCTGGTAATGTAAGAATTCAAACATATCTAGGGTGGGCCTGTCGTAATAATTAAGAGTCGGTCATTCAAGGATAAGGTGCCTTACATAACCGGAATGAATAAACATTGATTTATATATTGGTGACACTGAAGTTTATTGGAAAATGTGCTTCAAGGGGTGCGATTTTAAATGGAAAAAAAAATCTAGCTAGATGTATATACACGTTTCTCCCCATGTATGTCACATCTTTATTGAGTATTCAGATTGAAATGGACTGAAAATTGTCATGGGTCGCGCAGCAAATGTCTATGTGCTATATGAGATATTACACTGATGTCAGTATTCAGCTACAGGGTTTTATTACATCTGATTCATTCAGCTCGCCATGCGTTATACCTATTGTGAATGATACCCTTTCTCGATTTATTGAGACCCAATTCGTTTTATCAAGTGCTCAATGAGTTTTTAGTTAAATAACGATTCAGGATTGCATACACCTGTATGTCTGAGGCTGTACGATCTGGGACGAACTTGAATGTTCAGCATGAGAGCCCAAGAAGGCTTACATGCGAAGAGAGCCTGTTCTGATCGGCCTATCCTGCTCGTATGGTTTGTAGTAGCTAATTGAGCCTAGGATCTCGTCCAGACGTTTCTCTCACGACACTAACAACTTAGACTTTATCTGTAAACATGAATGTTTTGTACTCTGTTAATTGGAAGAGAAGGGAATTTCTGTATGGGCAGTTAAATGAATGAAATCTCTCCTGTTCAAAATATTTAACTTGAAGAAAGTCGTGATGCTATTGTTCGTATTCTGAGTATTATAAATACAAAGTAACGGAAGCCGTTCTGATCATTGAACCAAGGCCCTCAAAACATTTCTTGAAAGAAACCACGCTATCATCTTTTGCTGTGGGACTCCAATAATTCCATCACCCCAGTTTTTCAAGGCCACGTTACTGTGGTGTTTGTGTACAGTATATGGTGGGACTAGCTGAAAGCAGAGAGATACAGGGGTGTAATAGAAGTACTGTACATTTGAAAAATGTATAATATAATTTTATTTGTAGATAAGGTACATCTATAACAAGCTTTAAACTTTGCAATCTAAACGTGTTTAACAAAACTCACGCTACTGTATTAGAAAAAAGAAGCTTAAGTCATGTTTAGATATGCAGAGTGTAGTTATTAAAGGAAATGTGTGGGCTGATTTCTTAAAACCAATACCCCAGTATGAGACCAGACCATGTTTTGCTGTCAGAGGTGTTTTCCTTTGGAAGAGATTTTAAACCAAAGTTTTGGCTGCTTGGTCTTTTACACTCTCTGGCACCAGTGGTGTTAACCTCAGCTTCTGAGTACTCTTTGTACAGTCAGGCCCGCCTCGTTTCCCCTCAGTTCGGTTGCTAAAGCTGTTTCTCACTTCTCCACTGGGGCTGCTCATGTCGAATGCTTTTCCCTTGTCACCCTAGTGAGCGAAGCAATGCGGCGGTGGGTGACCCGTGTCTCCTGTATCTGAAGTCCTGTGGGATTCTTCGAGATGGGGAAAATTAAACATAAATGTTAAAAACAATGTTAAAAACATTGTAAAGTCCTGTCTAGTGTTTCTAGGCTGATTTCCATTTTGCTCATTTTGGGGGGAAAAAAGGGTAATAAGAAAATTATTTTGTCTGCAAAAAGAGAAATGTTCATGAATGTCTAAAACTTGCAAGTTTTAAAGCAATGATAACTGTCTTTACTTTTCAGTCTCACTTCTTTTAGCATTAAATAACTGAAGCTAAGATTCTGTGCAGGTGTTCCTGATATGTTTAATGGTGAATTGTATGCTGGTGATTCTTTGCTGAACTTGAAATGCCATTTCTATAACTTGGGAAGTGAGATGAAGGTTTTTCGGTGGTCAGCCATCTTCTGCTTTTCAGTTCTGTTGCAGCAGTGAGACAGTAAGTGACACTAAATTGTCTGACATCATAGTACAGTATGACACTTAGTTTAATTGTTGGCTGCAAGTAGTGTTGTAGCTCCCTGTATGTTGCAATGGGTAGGAGGGTCCTGAGTGTTTTAAGATCCTGTTTTTCAGTTCTTTTTTCTGTGTCAGAAATCATGTATGTTTTTTGACTCCAGTCTCTCTTACTAACTCTTCGTCCTCATCGCACATCTTTGCATCTGTCTGTTCATTTTCTCACAGCCTTGTCCAATACAGGGTCACGGGCGAGCCGGAGCCTATCCCAGGCAGCAGCAGGTGCAAAGAAGGATGCACCCTGGTCGGGACACCAGTCCATCGCAGGGCACACACAGACACAAGCACGCACACGCAGTCTTTCCCAGAAGGAAATTCACCTACCAGTATTTCTTTGGGCTGTGGGAGGGAACCAGAGCACCCGGAGGAAACCCGTGGGAATGTGGGAAGAACGGACAGTAGATAACACTGAAAAAATAGAACCCAGGGCCTTACTGCTGCAAGACGGCATTGCTGACCACTGTGCCGCCTGCATCCCTTTACATTTCAAGAGAAAAAACTTCAACATAAACTTATAAGATCACTTTATTAGCCATGACAAATTTCTTATACAAGAAATTGTATCTTTCGCATACCCCAGCTTGCTGTCCATGAGACACCCAGACAGGGGGAGAGAAGCTTGGGGTCAGATCACAGGGTCAGCCATTTACACGGCACCCCTGGAGCAGTTGGGGTGAAGGGCCCCGCTCAGGGGCCTAACGGAGTAGGATTCCTCTGCCGGCCGTGGGATACGAACCGGCAACTTTCCAGCCACAGGTGCAGATCCTTTAGCCACAGAGCCACCGCACTGCCCCTAAACCTACAGTATAAAGGTGTCTGTCCATGCTGTCTTGTCACTGTGCCTTAAAATTCTTTTTTCCATGTTGTTTGAACAGTCTTGTCAAAGACTTCATGCAAGCAGAACCTTGCATACATTTCTGAGCGCCGTCTTCCACCCCTGGACAATGGAGTTTGTGGAGCTCATCAAGACCCCCCGGGTGGACAATGTGGTCCTGCACCGTCCCTTCATGCCCAAGGTGGAGGGCACGCTCTGTCTCACTGGGCACCACCTCATCCTCTCCTCCCGGCAGGACAACACCGAGGAGCTCTGGCTGCTGCACTCCAACATCGACTCCATTGAAAAGCGGTTAGTTCGGCCTGCGGCGCTCTCCGAGTCTGTTTCTCCGTCGCTGGGGCGCTGGCCTAAACAGCCCTGGTCCCAGATATCTTCCCTTCAGGCAAACCCAGTCAGGCCTGCGACTGGTCACACAAAGGTTTTGGCTGCAAGCGCGTCAGTGATATCGGTGACTTCTGGTTATGGAGAAGAGAATTTAGCCGTGCTAAAACTAAAATTGCAGAAAAGAATACGGAATGTGATTTAAGAAAAGGGATTTTTTTAAAAATACCCATAATACAAAAATTAATCATCCTATAGTTATGTCCTCCTTTCAGTTGCCATATAACAACAGTTCTCAAGCTTGCATGGCAGTAGCTGGATTATTGGGAAACTTGTTTTCTTGTAAAAGTTTCTTTTGCTGTCCTCTTCTGGAAGGGATGTTCATGTTTTTATGAGAACACCTAGTATCTTTGTATTTTTATTCATTTAAAGTCAAAAGAGTGTATTTTGAGCAATTCTTAGTTCAAATGTGTGTATTTTGGGCTGCAGAAATATGAATACAAGTGGTGTTGGAGGAAATACGCAGCACATGACTGCTCGTCGAACATGGAAAGATTTCAGTCTGTCATGTCCACATACTCATTACATAGTTTTGTTCGATAGCCTTTGCTAATGTAACAGGACTCAGTGGTCCTGCGCATGTTACAGAAGTGGTGTTATCTCCTCGAAACCTGGTTAGTATTGAATTCTTCTGTGAAAGAAGACCCTGTCTTTTGGTGTGGCGGGGTTCCTCCCTGTCTAGGGAGTGGTTCTGTGTATGCTCCAGGTCCCTGGGCAGCCGTGATCGAATCCCTGCACAGGCAGAGCAGAGGTGCACCCTCGCACTACTTTCACCAGATGTGTATTGGAACAATCTGGGTCTGTGTTTCAGCTGTCCAGAACTGTACTGTATGCTTTATGTTAGCCCATGTGCAACGTGTTTCTTTACCAGTAGTTATTTGGGATTTTTTGCTATCTTAATGGAGGCGCACACAATCAACACATCAGTCCACCTCAGGCTACCAGCATACACCTGCTATTCAGTTGATGCTTTTTAACCTAGCCGACATGTCTGAATTAATCATCTTCTGAATAGATTTGGCTTAAAACATGACTTGAGTATTAAAGGCACTCCCTTGAGTTGAGTGTAGAGGAAATTCGAGCCCAAGCTGTCACTAGATGACTTGGGACATGTGGTCACTTACCTGATTACACAGTTAGCTGAGTGCTGTCGCGGGTAGAATGGGATTGATCTGGGTTCTCTCGGTCTTCAGTGGCACAGTGGCTCCTGATGTCTCTCAAGCGCTTACTAGCATGTGGTGGTGATGGTACCTCTTGTCCAGTCAGTGCTGAACCACAGCTACAGGACTGTGTTGCCTGTGACGTGTTAAAAGATGAGTCACTCTAAAGTGGATGGGTCAATGGAGTCCACCCACATTCTTCGCGTGTGCAGTCTGTTGGTTTGTTGCTGTGAGGAGGGATGTCAGTTGTGCAAGTTTCACCATCTGTGATTTTCACTAGTCCTTTACATTTCTCTTGCTGTCAATGCAGCATGCCTGTACACCCTGAACACTGATTAATACTTTTATTTGTGTATTGTTTATATAGGATTGTTTAGTTTTTTAGAATTTAGTATAAACAGAGAGGACCTGACTTACCAAAGCTGTCAATTTGAGGACCTTAGTATTTGGACAATGAATGCTCATTGTTTTGTGAGGTATCACAGCTGAAGAGATTGATTTTCAGAAAGCTGCACAAGGCTTTGTCTGCATATACCCTTATACTGTAGTTGTAATTGATGCATTAGGTCACAAGAAATTAAAATGAACGGAGCTTATCAATACTCGGTAATTCTAATCAGGCTGTTAAATAATTCTGCATTTCCGAAGGTTTTTTCTCAAATAGTTCTGTAGTTTTTGTGCATTTTCTAAAGTATGATAATTTGGGAAACTTAAAACGGGTGAAACTTCTGTATAGCAGGAGTCCAGTTTGCATCCTGTCTAAAGTGGTTCTAAACCCTAGATACTGTAGATTGTTGAAGATGGGAAATTGTTGTACACAGCTCTGCTAAGGTTTTGATACTGAGACAGAATTCAAGTTTTGTTTTTCACCTTCATAATCTCTTCCCTGCATTGACATATGACCTGGTTCACATTTTTTTAATGTAAGTTGGGTATTAATATGTTATTTTTAATGTTGCAGGTTTGTGGGTTCATTAGGCACAATCATTGTAAAATGTAAAGACTTGCGGATTATACAGCTCGATATCCCTGGTATGGAGGAGTGCTTAAACATCGCCAGTTCTATTGAAGTAAGGCAAAATATTTATATTTTTGTTTTTTAAATATTAAGGATTTTCATAGCAACCAGTGAAAACCCTTTTGTTATTTTGCTTAACCAGGATACCAGATGATCCACTGGGAGCTTGAAAATGTTTTTAAATTTCACATCTTGTATTAATGATGGTATAAGTGTGTATTGCAGTCCTAATTCTCGTATTCCTTCCTGTGGATTTCCTGTATCCTCTGATGTTTTAATAACAAATGTATTCATCAAATCTGTTCTCACAACCTGACTTTCACATCCTTTATTTTTTAGTTTTTGTGTTAAGCTTATCAAAGCATCTATAATGATAAATGAAGTGTCTGGTAAATATTGTGCAAATTTCAGAATACGACCAATGTGTTTTAAATGGTTTCCATTACATGCATTGAAATTGCTTTGATCAGAATGCTTCATTACGGTCTGGTTTGAACTTTTAATTCCATCTCTATTTTAAAGAGTGAGGTGGTATGCCCTATTGGGTGGTTGTGTGCATGCCACAATCACTGGGACAGGAGGTGTCGGTCTGGAGTGGGATCGAACAGGTGCAGGGAGGAATGTGTGCAGTACAGTATATTGCCCTAAAACAGCATCACTAGAGCTCGCTGTAATCTTACTGCTCCGGGCACTGATACCCTGGAGGAAAAGGGCAGGACTGACAGACCCTGGGGAAACCCAGGAGCCCACTTTCCCCCCCGTTAAAGGGGAGTAGTGATTGTGGGGGTGTTATCAGAATTATAGACCATGTAGTGTACATGAGATAGACTTGTGTGATGTGTCATCTGCCAAAAGGTAAAAATGTAGCTTGCAAATGTAGGTGCTGGTTGCCTTGGTTTTAATATTTTAATATTTAAATGCTTATTTGATAGTGGGGATTTTAGGTGCAATATTGGCAGATTCTGACTAAAATATCAATACAAATAATAAGAAAATGAGAACTCAAGATGGGCAAGATGTCCTCCTCTCATTTGCAACCTATCTAGCACATTTGGTTGCTATTAGTTTGATATGAGAATCTCATCCTTCTCCAAGCCAGGGTATGGGCTTCAACAGCATGGAAGGGTAGCTTGTTCTGCCCTTTGAATGAAAAATTTCCTGTTCTCAGTTTTAAATGTAGGAACATCAAAATTGTTACCCTCTTACATTTATTTTCATCTTTGCAATTTCCTTTTTCCTTTTCTTTAAGAGAAGCTTTAAGAGGCTTCATTTTGTGAAAACAGAAGTGATACGGAATCAATGTGTTAGTAGCCATTGTTTCTGCATGCTTACAGATGGGTTTATTTGTGTATTACCCAGACCCTGTCCACTCTGGATTCGGTCTCGCTGATGTACCCTTTCTTCTACCGGCCCATGTTTGAAGTGATTGAGGATGGGTGGAACACTTTCAGTCCTGAGCAAGCCTTTAAGCAGATCGAATCTTTGGTAGGTTTCTGTCCTTTATCTATTTAAAAAAAAAAATCAGCAGGACAGTCTATTTAATCAACCAAAATGTTTAAGTTTTACTTTTTGAATTTTTAAACTCCTCTCCAACTATTCGATGTTTGGTGGACTAATAAAGTGACAGTATTTTAGTTGAGAAGTTTGTGGGGGATTCTCCTGTCCTGCTCTCAATAAGAGCTGGGGGAAAGGTGGTAAAGGCTGATTTTTTGTTGTTATTCCCTCAGACAGAAGAGTGGCGGCTGAGTACAGTGAACAAGGACTTCACGGTCTGTCCCTCCTACCCTCCCCTGGTCACTGTGCCCAAGTCTATCGATGACGAGACACTGCGAAAAGTTGCCACCTTCAGGCATGCAGGACGCTTCCCTGTGCTCAGTTATTACCATAAGAAGAATGGCATGGTGAGGACTGCTGGCTTTGTGTTTGTTCAAGTATTGAAGATGGACTTGTCTCGTCCAGAGTGTAGTCCCATCTTGCACCTGTGCTTCCAGGCAAAGCTCTGGATTCCTGCAGCCCTGGCAAGGAATAAGCTACTTCTGATAATTGTGAAATGGACTTAATAACGGCATTTTAATAGATCACAATTCTATATTGAAATAATGGATGTTATGGAATGGGCATGTTTGGAAACATTTAAGCGAATTACGATGAATGTGCAGATTTTGTGCGGGAGCCACCTCCAGCTTCACACTCAATTGCACTGAAAAAACAAAGTTAGAGACCAGTTAGAGACCAGTTGATCCTGTTCTTAGTAGGGTACAAAAGTAGGGTTCTTAGTAGGGTATACATCAAGGAGGTCTGAGATATATGAAAGAGCCAAATTGTTCAGACCCTCATAAATCACTTTATATTGAATACATGACTTTAAGGAAAATTTAGAGATTTGAGAGTAGGGATGATATGCCATCAAGGTCTAATGTGAGTTAGAAGCCTAGCTGCAGAGATGTGGATGTATTGCAGTTTCTCTAAAGAGAGTTTTAGGGAGTCCGTAGAGCAAAAAGTTACAGAAAGCCCTTAATTTTATAAGTGCATGAATCAGGTACTCACTATTGGACATTGACAGAAATTAGCTAATATAGGCAATATTTCTAAGATGGGGAAAAAATCAAAAATCTTAATCAAGTTTTTTCACATGGAGTTCAGAAGACGGGAAAGGATCGAAATATGACTCCCAAATTCCGGAATAGGACTGACACCTGAATGGAGAAGCCGACCACCATTACTGTGAAGCTCTCCAGCTTTTACAGCTGTCTTGCCCACCGATAATATTTCTGTTTTGTCACTTTTGTCTTCAATGAGAAGTGATGGAGGCAATGAATCGGAGGGGGAAGAGGTCTTAACATAGATCCGAGTATCATCTGCATGGCAGTGAAGCCGAAGACCATGTATTTGTATGATCTGACAAATCATTTGCTACCATGAAAGCCTGTGATTGATGTGCAACCACACGTTCTAAAACCTTCATTAGAAATGGTAAATAAGGAATGGGTCTGTGGCGGTCTGCATCTTACCCATAGGATCACCCCAGTTAGTCTGCTGCTTTCGGTTCAGTGCAGTTGCCCCACAGAGACCAGGTTCAAAGTGTCCTGTTTCTCTCAGGTGATGATGCGGGCTGGGCAGCCCCTGACGGGCACCAACGGGCGGCGCTGCAAGGAGGACGAGAAGCTGATCAATGCCACTCTGCGTGCTGGCAAGCGTGGCTACATCATCGACACCCGCACCATCAACGTGGCACAGCAGGCCAAAGCCAGGGGGGGCGGGTTTGAGCAGGAGGCACATTACCCACAGTGGAGGAGAATCCATAAGGCTATCGAGAGGTAAATTCTCAGACTTCTGGATGGGGGGAAAATGGAAAATGATTTGTTCCCCGCTTGTTCTTCCACAACGGAGAGCTTTCTGTAGTATTGAGATTTGTTGTTTTTTTCTCTCTAACTGGTGTTTGCATTTCTGTGCTTGACTGTTGAGATGTCAAGGATACAATCTTCCTGCACATATCTAGTAGCTACAAACCTATTTGTAACCTCTGAGAAGTTAAGAATAGAATGTTTTTGAATCAATTCCAGTGTACAATTTCTTAGCACCTACTGTAAGTAGTACTGTAAACCTACTTGTCTGTGGCTGGGGCGTGTGTGGTTCTGGTCAATAAACATTGTAGGATGCCATGAAAAAGTAAATGCCCTATGTAGTGTCACTACATGCAAGTGTTGTTTTCCAGTTTAAAAACTGGCCTGTCTCTCCAGGTGTGGTTGACACTTTCTTGCAGGTTTAACAGAAGGTTGTGGGTTTGTGTGCTGGGAGGGGCACTGCTCTATCTCCACACGAGATACCCAGCTTGGTAAATGTGTACAGACTTGTCGCTTTGGATAATGGCCTCTAATAATCGTTGGCTTAATATTTGGTGAATACATCTTTGTGGTTCTCTGTTTCCTTTTCACCCTTTCAGGTCTAATATTCTGCAGGAGAGCCTGATCAAGCTGGTGGAAGCTTGCAATGATCAGTCCCACAACATGGACCGCTGGCTCAGCAAGCTGGAGGCTTCCAATTGGCTGACGCACGTCAAGGAGATCCTCACCACCGCCTGCCTTGCCGCGCAGTGCATTGACAGGCAAGACTCTCGACAGCGACCAGTCTGTTCGCCGTTGCCTACACATGTTATCAGTCAGGTCCCGGGTGACCACAAAAATGATAGCTCATCTCCGAGTAGAATAGATGCCTTTGTGAACTCGAAGGGCAACAGCCCAGGGGGATGTAATCAGCAACATTCAGCTGGAGAGTATTAAGTATCAGACTGGGTGGCAACATCAGAGCAGAACGAAACCTGTGGCTCTTCTGTATAGGACAGACAAGCTTCTACAGCATGTCTTATGTGAAAATGCGTTGATTTTTTTTGAGCTTTTAATTCCTTATAAACTTGTCTCCTAATGCTAGCTTGACCTGCACTGGTGGATACCGTATGTATTTGCCTCTATCTTATAATTGCTAAACACAAGGTTTATGTGATAAAACTGGAAAACAGAAGTTAAACTAAACTGTTTCAGCTCTACCCACTTCATAGCCAGCCCTGTATAATCATAGACAAATGAAAAACAAAGATTTTATTTTCTTAGCATTCGGGACTGATTGCTTTTAAGTTTTGTAGCAAGTTTACCGTCACTCAACCAGACTGACCCGTTCCATTAAGTTAGCTGTCATTGACTAGTAGCAAACGGCTTACTTAAATTCTTATTTGAAGGCTTCAGTTAATACTTGTCCTTACTCTCACTTTTCCGCTTTTCTCAATTTCACTATCATTATTGCTCAACCTCCTCTGGGCTCACAGATTCCCCACCTTTACCCCTCACAGGGCTTTTTTGTGACTGGAATCCTTTTGCCCAGTGGGGTTTGTGCTTCCTCTGGACATCTCTCTCGCATACTATAAAAGAGCTGGGTAGTCTCACCTGGGATCACAGATCTCTCTCTTGCTGTCTGCCCCTTTTTTAGAAATTGAATATTTTTGACTGGGTGATGTAGAGGTGCTTGAGGGTGTCTCCACTGGCTGCGAGATCTGGGCATGAAAAGACCGTGGCAGTACACTTGTAAGAGGATGTGGTTGTGTCTCTCAGGGAAGGGGCCTCGGTGCTGGTCCACGGCACAGAAGGGACGGACTCCACGCTGCAGGTGACCTCTCTCGCTCAGATCATCCTTGACCCTGGCTGCAGGACCATCCGGGGCTTCGGGTCTCTCGTCGAGAGGGAGTGGCTGCAGGTCAGATCACAAAACAGAACTGAAACAAATACGCTGTTTACAAGAAGAGGTTCATTGCTGTAATATAGCTCTTGTCATCAGAAAGGATTCCACAACGCTCTCCGTATAGGAGAGGAGGCATTTTATCCACCGCAGTAGCAGATCTGTGTTCTGTGTTCTAGTGTGTCAATATAAAACACATCCCTGTCAGATTGACCTCTCAAACTTTTATTGCTCCAGTGCAAAAATGTTCTTCATAGTTTCAGCTTTCATTTTGAAACCAGGTGAAATGAAAATAGCACTGTTGTTTCATTCAGTCACACACAGGTCGTGTGCAGCTGAAACTTTCATGGTGACTTCCAGAAAATTGTTTTCTTTGCCCCAAGGCTGGTCACCCGTTCCAGCAGCGCTGTGCCCAGTCGGCCTACTCAAACAGCAAGCTACGCTGGGAGGCTCCCGTCTTCCTGCTCTTCCTCGACTGTGTGTGGCAGATCCTGCGCCAGTTCCCCTGCTCCTTTCAGTTCAACGAGCATTTCCTGGTCCTGCTCTTCGAGCACGCCTATGCCTCCCAGTTTGGTACCTTCCTGGGCAACAACGCCCATGAGCGGTCAGTCCTACCCAGCGCCTCTGCCTCGCACTTCTGCAGTTCACAGGGAATGTTTGTGTTAGTGGCTCTAATCCCTGGTCCTGGGGCATCATTGTCTCCTCTGGTTGTTACTCCTTTTAAGTTATGAATCGCAGGAAAATTGATTTCAGTTTTTAGGTGTTTCATTTTTATTTTTTGCTCTTGAAGGGATATGCAGTTGCTATCGATTTTGTGCAAATTTCTGATCTCTCCAAATTCAAGTGATAATTGTGAGTTTTTGATACAATGTTATTCCCCACCAGTGTCTGTTAATCATAAATTTATTACCCATTAAAAGCTTTTCAGTGAGAGGTAAAGAAGGAAACTGAGCTGCCCTGCTGACTAAGAGGCCAGTTAGAATTAAACAAACAGATACAGTAGTGTTTCGGGACCGGTGTTGATAGATGCTGTTGTAGGACATAGAATAACAGTTTTCTGCCAGATAAAATAGACACAGAAATGATGCCTAATAATATATTGAATGAAGATTGAGTCTAGCCTACTCTTTCGATAGCAAATATTGTTTATCTTTATCACCTGTATCTTCAACTACAAACTTTTCGAATGTAAAAAAAACATTCCATAGTCTTATTAACACCATATGAGACATTTCTGGTGTTTTTTTTGTTTTCTCTTGTCTATAGTCACATAAACAAATGGTAATAGTCGTGCTTAATTCTCTGTGTGTATACGGTGGATATAAAAGGTCTACACACCCTGATTGAAATTGCAGGTTTTTGTGATGTAAAGCCAGAAATCGAGATAAACCATGTCAGACATTTTTCCATCTTTAATGTGACCGTGCAACCAACAAAATTCAAGAGAAAAACAAATAGATAATTATTAGGAAAAATAATTGAAATTAAAAAACCTACAACACCCTGGTTGCATAAGTGTGTACACCCCACCCCAACTAATACTTTGTGGAAGCACCTTTTGCATTTATTGCAGCGTACGTCTTTGTGAATAAGTCTCTATCAACTTTGCACACCTGGACTTTGCAATTTTGTCCCACTCTTCCTTGCAAAGTTCAAGCTCCTTCAAATTGCCAGGGGATCTCCTGTGCACAGCCCTCTGAGTCTGGGCTCTGACTGGGCCATTCCAAGACTTTGATCTTCCTTTTCTGAAGCCAGTCCTTGGTTGATGTGGATGTGTGCTTTGGGTCGTTATGTTGGAAGGTGAAATTCCTCTTCATCTTCAGCTTGGAATGGCCCAGTCAGAGCCCAGACTTGGAGATCCCCAGGCAATTTGAAGGAGCTTGAACTTCTTTGCAAGGAAGAGTGGGATAAAATTGCAAAGTCCAGGTGTGCAGAGTTGATAGAGACTTCTTCACAAAGACTTACTGTTGTAACAAATGCAAAACGTGCTTCCACAAAGTATTTGTTGGGGGTGGGGGTGTTGTAGGTTTTTTAATTTCAGTTATTTTTCCTAATAAATATCTATTTGTTTTTCTCTTGAATTTTGTTGGTTGCAAGGTCACATTAAAGATGGGGAAAAATGTCTGAAATTATTTGTCTTGATTTCTGGCTTTACATCGCAAAAACCTGCAATTTCAGTAAGGGTGTGTAGATTTTTTATATCCACTGTATTTGTGTAAAGTTTGAGAATTTAGCAGTCTCAATGCTGAGAAGGCAAAATCGATAATCGGGCTGGACAAAAACCTGTAATTAGACAGAAAGACCTCGGGCATCGGGCACGGTAACACGCCGCACGGAAGAATGTGAATCATAGTAAGACAGGGCTGGTCTCCAAAATAGGAATCTCTTCATTCAGTTAGCAGGCTGATGCCTATTTTCAGTAAACCTCTACAGTTGCCATTCACTCAGTTATGTGGTTAGCTGGAGTGTTACAGCATGCTCCTGCAAGCACTTCCAGCCTGAACTCGCTGATAGTGCTTTCCAGGTCAGTCAGTTCATATACCACTTCACATGCTGTGAATAGTGGTGGGATCAGTTCTTCTAGCTGGGCGGGTCAGTGCTCCAGTGGACTGGTTTGAACGTTCTGTATTGAAAGGATCTTATGGTGTCACTGAGATCAGCTTGTCTCGGAAAACCTTGCATCTTGTTTCAGTCATGGAATTCTTATCTCATCCTCACAGTCTGTTTGTTTAGTGTGCTCTTAAAGGGTTATAATTGTAGCATGCTGTCCTGTCAAAAAGCAATCGCCTTTCCTGGTACTGTGGTTATAAAGTCCCAGAGGTTTTTCAAGGTCTTTTAAGTCCTCAGTGGTTGAAACACCCCTGGCTTTGCCCAGTTAAAAAGACTTATTCTTGCGCTGGGGTAATGAAGATCGTGGATGGAATTGCAGCACTCTGGGGTGAAATTTCAGTTGCTTGAAATCTCCTCCGTTACAGATGAGCTCCATGTATCCTTGGTGACTGTAGAGCAAGGCTGTGCTCTGACTGCTGTGTTCTGTGCGCAGGCTGAAACTGAAGCTGCCCCAGAAGACGGTGTCGCTGTGGTCCTGGGTGAACCGTCCCCAGGAGATGGAGCACTTCCTCAATCCTCTGTACGAGGCCAACAGCCTGGTCATCTGGCCCTCTGTCGCTCCACAGAGCCTGCTGCTCTGGGAGGGTAAGAGCCCTGTCACTTCACTGCCTGCCTGTCTTCTCTGGCCTCCTCAGTGTCCTCGGTATGCGCACTGGTACTTACCATGAGCACTGTAAAGGAGACTAAAAACGGAATTCAAAGCCGTTTTTAAAAAACAGTCAAACAGAAATTATGATTTGCAAATGAGATAAATAACATAAAGGCTGCCCCATGAAACTGATGGTTCCCTATCATACAGGGCCGGGACCTGGTGCGGTTCTCGCAGAAGTATATTTATATTTCTGTATATAAAGTATATAATATTTCAGCTGTGGTACCACTGACTTTGTGGTTGCACTGTGTGTTCAGTGGTGGTGTTCAGTTTAATACAGGTGGGCTCTGGATCTAGCAGCTCCTGTGCTTGTTGATGCCTTGGATATACATGGATGTAAAATGTACCTTTTAAGACATGGCTGCAGCAGTTACAAAGCTTTCTTTCCCTTACAGGAAAGCACTTTCCTTTTGTTCGTTATTTGCTTGTTCCAGCAGAGGGCAGCACTGTATAGCTGAGCAAAAATGTGCATACCAAAAACTACCACTCTACCGATTGTACAATAGTTAGAGACCAGTGCAGGAGAGAAAAATTACATATCTAGTTTTCTTTTCCAAGAGTGTGCACTGTTGCTATAACTATACCACCCAATGCATCAATTGACTTGGTGATGCATCCCACAGGGCCTTGTTCTTGCTTCCCCTTTGCCATGGCTTTTTTAACTGTGAGGGATGTCCTTATGTTTAATAATAATAATAATAATAATAATTGCTTACACTTTATAATGCTTTTCTGGACACTCCACTCAAAGCATTTTACAGGTAATGGGGACTCCCCTCCACCACCACCAATCCACCTGGATGATGCAACGGCAGCCATAGTGCGCCAGTACACTCACCACACACCTGCTATCAGTTTGGAGTAGAGCAGAGTAAAGAAGCCAATTCATAGAAGGGGGTTATTAGGAGGCCATGATTGGTAAAGGCCAATGGGAAATTTGGCCAGGATGCCGGGGTTACACTCCTACTCTTTTCGAGAAATGCCCTGGGATTTTTAATGACCACATAGAGTCAGGACCTTGGTTTTTACGGCTAATTCGAAGGACGGCGCCTGTTTACAGTATAGTGCCCCCGTCACTATACTGGGGCATTAGGGCCCACATGGACCACAGGGTGAGCACCTCCTGCTGGCCCCACTAACACCTCTTTAAGCAGCAACCTTATTTTTTCCCAGGAGGTCTCCCTTTCAGGTACTGACCAGGCTCACGCCTGCTTAGCTTCAGTGGGGCTGCCAGTTGTGAGTTGCAGAGTGATATGGCTGCTGGCCCCATTTATGTTCACTCATGTGGTTTGCTGTATATTTTTAAACTTAAACCCACCTGCCAGTCACAAATTACAGACACATTGCCTTTGAAAAGAAGGAAGAGGCCTCTGACAAACCAGCCCCAAATCAACAACTAGTTACTCGATTTGTCACCAGTGGGTGGGCTGAGGATTTGATTTGGTCCGGGCCTTGTGCCCTCAAGAGAAAAGAGTTGGATTTGGGTTTTTTTAAACAAATTATATTGTCTTTGTGTAATAAATGAAGTTTGTTCTTTCTGTAGCAGGTCTTCTACAATTCTTAAATACTCTAAAACTTCATTTTTTTACATGGTTTGAGAATTGAGTGCTTTGTCCTTAATGGTCTCCGGTCATGCCTGTCCTGTTCTCTTACTCTGCACCCTGAGCTGATGGGTCTGAGCTCAGCACGATGATGCTCGACCCAACCTGTTTTGGTCGGTCTTCTCTGGGTACACATTCTGGAGAGGCTCTGGGTACACATTCTGGAGAGGCTCTGTTCGAGTTTGGCCGGTAGAACCAGGAAATATTTCCGTCCAGCCCTTTGACTAAAGGTTACAGGGAAGCTGTTTGATTCAAGATCTGCGTTCTTGTGGAATGCTCCCTGTCATGCGTCAGGCACACCATGACTCAGCTGGTTTTGCTGTACTTCTTTAAGACTACGATAAGCTTACAAAGAAACAAGCATTTCAACCATTGTCAATGCTTGTAGCTCTGAAGGAAATGAGGTTTAACTTTTAGTTTATGCTTGTTGACTGCAAAATTAGCTGCATTATTCCGTTAAATCCAAATGAGTACCTTGATTTAATATGGTAATTCTAGTATATGGTATTCTTGAAACCTGAGATAGGGTAGTGTATCCTAAAGTTCAAGTGGAGGTACCTTTTTAGGTGTCTTGTTCCTTTTGAAATATTACTTAGCACACTAGTTTAGTGCAGTACATCACTGAGGCCCTACGGAGGCCACACACATTATGTGGTAAAATCTGTTTAGCTTTAATTCATCAGAAAATTTGGGTCTTATTAAATTTTCAGTGATTTGTTTTCTGTCTGTAAAATTTTCTGTCAATTTTTCCACTACTAGTTTTATTACATAATATGGACAATGAATGTCTGAGTTTGATAAGCATTCTAAGTTTAAGATGGAATGAAAGATGTTTAGACAACCAAGACAGTAGTGTAGAACAAACATTAGATAACATTAGGTAGATTCATCTTTTTTCTCAACTCCCTTTTAACATTGATATTTAATATTTATTTCATTATATTTGCATAAACAGAGATCCACCTGTTTTTACATGTTATAAGATAAGTAATTCATAGGAATGCTACTTTGAATTGAAAGCAGTCTGGTTTTACAAGGAAACTACAGCAGTAGTGTAGTCAGAGTGGTCATCACTTGATTATTCTATGAAAAACACATTGGATTGTTTAGCTAAATATAGCCTTTCTTATGCATGACTGTATCTTATGCGTGACTATCGATGTGTATGGTGTCTTTTTTTAATGCAATATCACATAGTGGTAGTTAAGACTTCCAAACATGTCAGCACCTAATGTAATGATGGCATCACTCCAGCCACCCCTGCCTGATAAAAACATGTTTGAACTGGCAAACCTTCCCTGCTGTTGAACTTGACACTTCAGATTTCTTTCGAGTTTGTTGATTTGCTCAAGGGCTGCACCCTTGGCACCCCTTATTGCATCAGTGCAGATCATACAGTAAGAATTAGCTTGTCAGCTCTACCCTGTTCTACTACAAAAGCAAAAAAGTGGCTCTTAGAGTGATTTCCCTCTGCTGTAACTTACGAAAAAGTCTTTCAATCTGTCATACTGGCACAAACCTCTATATGCAGTCAAAAGTTTACAGGCAGTGGACAAATACATGGAAGCACCAATGTAAAGCCATTTAACAGACTTTGTGCTAAAATGCATATTGGCCACACGTAGCCAAATGCTCTTTCGGCCTCTGGAATTCTGCAGGAGGGATGTGGCACCATTCTTCCGCGAGAAAGTTAGTTCACTAGCCCCTGGTTGATGGAGATGGAGATCCATCTCGGGTATCTTTTCAGGACATCCAGTTTATGTTCGATTGGCTTCATCAAACCACTGGGTGACCACACATGCCCTGTGGATGGGTGTATTGGCATCATCAGTGCGCCCAAAGGCCTGCAAAATGCACTCCACTACTCCACCAGACAAATTGACAATTCACTGTTGGAACCAAGCTGTAGAGTTTTTGAAGGTTTGTGCCACACGTGTGTTCATCTGTTTGTTGAGAACATATTGCCACAGGAATTATGTTATTTCCCTACTGCTGGGTAGTCCATTGTCTAAGAGTTTTGTACTACAGAATTCACAAACGTGCACTGCACCCTAACAGCGGTTTCCATTTTGAGTTTGTGGATGAAATTTGCAGTTGACCAAATTGCAGTTGCTGTCCTGCTTTGCCTTGTGTTTTGAATTAATGCACGGATACCTGCTATTGCCCTTAACTGTTTTTTTTTGCCTTAGACTTCCATGGTGACATCACCACCAACATCAGCAGTTAAGCTGTCTTCGTCTTTTAATAGGATATATCCCAAATTCTGTCTAGCAGTGTTCACCCTGCAAAAATATACGGGAATATATATTTTGTGCTCATTCCTCACAATTGTTTGGCAAGCAAGCCTAGTCAGTATATAGATGCTTCACATTTGTGTGACTTAACTCTCGAGGACAGCAATGCTGTAGTTTGCCTCTCAGAAAGGTACTTTGTGTGAAGTGTCAAGCCATCTGTATCTGACACAAGCAAGCAGTGAGCCGGTGTAAATAAATCCTGTTTTGTTGGCTCACTGGTACAGATAGCTTATTGAAATCTTTAGTATTTTGATTTTTTTCTCTTTTAGAAAATCAAAAGTGCCTATTTTTTCAGGTCATATACTAAGAAGCGTTAAAATCACAACAAATGCTGTTGCTTCTAATACTTGTTGCTTTTCAATGTTTCTTGATGTATTAAATGGGAAGATTGGTAGTGAAGGGAACGTAGAAGAGAAAGATGGACGCAAAAATGATAAAAATACAGAAAATGTGGTCATGATGTTAGACAGGAAATTCATTGATTGTAGAAAATGCATTTACCCAGTTCAAAAGGCTAACGATCTTTAGTTTACAAAATTGCTGATTTGCAGTAAGGTTAGAGATTATGCATGACCGCATAGTGGTGCACGCCCTGGGGAATATACTGTATTTGGAGAGTATACAGTATACATGTCAGCAATGCCCCCCTTACCCCCATCATGAATATCTGAGCCAGTAGTTGACAGTAAGCCAGAAAAGCACATCCCAGGCATTTAGCCACTGACATCAGTGATTATGGGCGTTTCGGATGAAATATCAGCAATACCAGGTGATTGAGAGAAATATCCAGTGGCCTCTTCGTGTTTATAATTAAAGGTAGGAGTATGCATTGCTGTGTTTTAAAAGGCTATGTAGCTTTTTAAGTTCTGGATTCTGATATGTTTGTCCTAAGATGATGTATGTTAAACTGATGATGAATAAAAGTGGTAACATATTTGCAGAAGAGAGGCTCACAAGCAATTATGGAAAGGAAAGGCACATTGGCTGCAGTTTCAAACGTTAATGCATTTCTTTAATAGTCTCCCTTCTTGTCTGATAATTGCAGTGAAATATTGACATGCAGTGTTGCCAGGACTTAAAAGAAATTTTGCTGGTTCAGTAGAGTTCGAAGCTATAGCATGCTAGTGTTTCTGGTAGCCATGGAGACTGTTCCTTTACCGATATGAAAAGGCATTCATAAGGCTCTGTGGATCAATAGCGAGATAGTTTATAAAATAAAAACATGTTGTTAAAGACTTTCTTGTCCATCTTAATGGGCTCAATTTATTAATACATTTTGAACTTATTTTGTTAATCCTTAAAATTAAGAGTTGCAATAGAAAAATTCTTAAGGGTGTATTGCCATTACAGTGGCAGGAATTAACCCCTGCTAATTATCAATAGCACGTGATAAGCATACTTTTGTCGTATGTTTAAACTAACCTATCATGTTAATCCTATGCTACAGCGTATGAGACATCTATATCTGGTGATTTTATGTAGTTTCCTAGTTGTGCGATAGCTCATCTCGCCTTACGCTGCTTGTGGAAAGTATTGCAACACCAGTTTGGTTGGACAGTCTCTTCAGTCGGGAATTATCCGCAGGACACATTCACGTGCTTCAGTTTCTATAGAGGGATGGGAATGTACACCAGGTTCTTTCATCAGCATAACTTCATGCCTACATACCAACATGCATGACCTCACACAATCTGTCCTTGCACAGCAGAATGCAGGGCATTATGCCATATGTTTACACCTACAGTAAGCTATAAGTTGTGTGGACATCGCCTTCTGGGAAATCCACCCTTTCCTACTAGTTATCCAGAGTGCATTACAACCCAGGTTGTCATTTGTAGTTGTGTGCAAGTACTTCCTGGGTCAGCCATGGGTTGACTTGGGTATACAGCAAGTGAACTCCATGTGTGAGTTAGCCAGTGGAGGAAAATAGAGCCAGTTTCTGTGCATAGGAGGTAGAAATAGCCTCTTTGTATATGTAATACAAATAACTCCTGCAAACAGTTTCAAAAACATTCAGAGTTAATGACAGGGAAAGTCAGGCATTTCATTCAGTATTGAATGAGGCTGTTATGTTGCTGCCTACTATGCTATTTTCAGTTTGTATTCTTTATTTTTAACTTGAAAACATCGGTAATTATTTTAATGTTTTTTGCAATTATGATGAAATAAATAAGACTTGACTGATTGGCTACAGCACTTGTGTTCCACGGGAAGAACATGTAGCTTTGAAAGCTCACCATATTCGTCCCAGTGATCTGGAATCACGTAGGGAAGATTGTACAAGTTCACAGTGACATCTGGCTAAAGGTTAAACACCTGCTGTTTTTTAAAAGCTTTTTTGAATGTAATGAATTATAGAGTAGCTCTGTTTTCCTACAGGAGTGTTCCTGCGCTGGAACCGATCCTCCAAGTGCCTGGATGAAGCATACGAAGAGATGGTGCACATTATCGAATACAACAAGGAGCTGCAAAGCAAGGTCAATGCCCTGCGCAGACAGCTGGCTGAGCTGGAGACGGAAGATGGGTTGCTAGAGACACCCTAGCTGAGTGTCAAAAGACTCCCTCCCAGAGATTTCCTTTCAATACAGGCGTCCCCTTCTCTCGTAGGTATTGCACATACACTCTCAGACACACAAAATACGCGCAGCACACGTGAGTGCACTCAGTGCATTTGCATTTGCACCTGCCTTCCTCTACGTGTGTGCAGAGCGCAAAAATACCCTTGCTAACCGACGCCTCAAGCTGATGAACACACCCATGCTTAATGTAGTGTGCAAATCTATTAAAATAACCCACCTTGGTATAGATCGGTAGCTGTAGTTTATATGCCTAAGAATCTAGATCTAGATAAAATGTTACAACAAGCATATTCTCTTTTCTTAATTTCTTAAAATAAACTCAGAATTGGAATCAGTGGGCGGTGAAAGAACTGCCATAAATGTGGCATTTCTTCACAAATGAATAAGACTTTGTAGGTTAGGTGGGGCCTGCGTTATTCTTGAGGTCATCATGAATCAGCAGAAGTCCTACACCGAGTCAGACGTTCCTTCTGAGATGGAAATTATAGCACAGAAGGTCAAATTCTGAGAGCATGAGTTATTCATTTCTGAAGTAAATGAATATTTTTTGTGCAGTGCTTAAAAATTTAAATCTTGAGACGTCCTAATAAATTTGCACACTCCTGGACATTTTCATATAGGAGACTTTCCATATGTGGTCACACTAAGAATCCCACCTTTCACACAAACACTACAGTGAGAGATGGGGCTGATGCTGCCCGAGATTGAGAATTGCCGTTCTGGCTTGCAAGTCTAGAATTTATTTACTTGAATTCTGGCAGCAAATGGTCAGTTTTGCCTTTTAATTACGGATAAAAACTAAAATACCCTTTATATAAAAAGGATAATTGGTTAAATTGTTAATTTAATTTCTATATTGCTGGGAACCTAGGACTGAAATGTTGAATGTGCTTAACATAATTTTAATGAATTTTGAGGAGAACTGGATCTTCATTTTTTTTTTAAGGCACTGCTTCTCATTCTTTGAGCCCGTTTCTGTCAAGTTAGGCCGAATTGCCTATTTTGGTCATAAGCAGTCGCCTCTGTTTTGCAAACTTTATAAATAATCAATGATTCACATTTTGACTAGCCTGTACTTGCTGAAACATTCATGTATAAGTAAGTATTGTAATATTCTACTTACTACACAATATTCTACTAATATTTGGAATTGCAATTCCCAAATACCACCCATGTGCATTGCTTCACAGAATTCTTGCAGTTTTCAGTTAATGATTTAAGTGGTTAATTCACTCATTTCCTCAAATCAAATTTCTTTAACAATTTGCTCATTTTGAAAGCAAATTCATTTCTAAGGTTCAATTTTGCAAAAAGGGAGTGTCTGTCTTTTTAGTACTTGCCACATTTTGGAAATTGTAGAAGCTTCTGTTCTCATTGGGATGGATTGGTACTTTCCTTTTGGGATTGATTGTTCAGCTATTCTGTACAGAGATCATGAATTTTAAAAGATCATTGCATTTTAATATCACCAACAACTCAATTATTTTTTTCATTAAGTGAATTGTTTACATTTTAAATGACCACAATAGCTGAAATTTTTATAGCTAAATGTTATTTTTATTTCATGGGGTAGTCTCCTTTTTCTTTATTTTCAAGAAGTTACGTTTACCAGAATTGTACTGAGTCTTAGGCATTTTGCAATTTTCTGCCTTTTTTTTGCAGAGGCACAATGTTATTGTGATCTTCTGCTGAACATTTAGACATTTTGTTAGTTACTTAATTCAGATGGATCCCTCAGTGTTTCACAGTATGAAAAGATTACTTTTAGCTTAATGTATAGAAAAGAGAAAATGGTGTTAATGAAGAGGAATGCTTGACATCACTTTGGTTTGACTGGTTAATGTGATGGATTGGTTACTGCAACTACAAGAAGTTCCTAAAGATTCTGACCAAGGTGAATTAAGTATTGCAAAATGACATTGATCGGCACTAGGCTGTATTATAGCCGCCAAAGTCATTATTGTAGCAAAATAATAGCTGCAGTGAATGTTTTGAGTAAGTTGTTGATGTTCATAACATACAAACTGTATTTTGTAACTTTTGCATATGTCTAAGATTTTTGAACAGCAGTGTGAATTTCAGGCATTCCGTTGTTGCGTTGTGGAAATTTCCACTGACAGATTTAAGGTTAATGTTTTGAAGTAAATGGTCAAAAGGTGGTGTGGTTCTTAACACTACTGCCTCACAGTTGTGTGGCCCTGAGTTCAGTGCCAGGCTGGTTAGCCTTCTGTTTGGAATTTGCATGTTCTTACTGTTTGCACATGGGTGTTCTCCAGATGTCCCAGTTTCTTCCCACAACCCAAAGGTTGTTTGTTGTTAATTTAGGTCTCAAAATGTGCCCCTATATTCTTGTGTGCATGTGTGTCTTGTCTCACAACCTGTTATGTATATAATAATGAACTCTTCACTGATCTGTGTAAACTAAGGGAACTAAGTTACTGATCCATTAAGCGGGTAACATGCTCAATTAAGATAAGTCTGGTTCTTGAGGACTTAACTGATTCAGATTTCTAAATAATTACGCAAAACGGGGGAGGAATTGTGGCACAGTGGTTAGAGTTGCTGCCTCACAGTGCAGGAGCTCTGGGTTCAATTCTGGACCTGGTGTGCTTTCTGTGTGGAGTTTGTGTTCTCCCCATGTTTGCCTGGGTTTTTTCTGGGTGCTCCGGTTTCCTCCCAGAGTCCAGGGACATACTGATTGGTTAATTGGCTTCTGGAAATATTGCCCAGGTGTGAGTGCGTGCTTGTCTGTTTGTTTGTGTCTGCCCCGTGATGGACTGGTGTCTTGTTCAGGATATACCCTGCCCTGTGCTCTGCTTCCCAGTGGCCCTGAATTGGATGCAGTGGTTACAAAATAAATGATTGGCTTAACAAAATGTCAGCAGTTCATAAGTTAATCCAGGTCTTTAGAAACTGGTGATTTCTTGGTTACCCACCCATAAAACCTGCTAGATGTGGTGCTTTCCAGGAGCAGGGATGGAGACTCCTATTCAAGGCATTAGTGGTCCATTTATGAGCTTAATGGTGTAGAAACCTGGACCAACCATTTTGTAACATCATTGGGATTAATGAAAACTACTGTATTGAATTTTGATTTACCTGTAATTTGTTTATGCTTGCAAAAAAAATCTGAAAATGTGTCCTTGGATTTTTTAAATTTACTTATAGTGGAATTTATATTTAGTAAAGTTTAGATGAGGATAAATTGCTTTAAAAATAGCTTATTGTTTTAATTGGTGTTTGACACCATCCACACTCATGGTTTCTACGTTTCTTTTAAGTGACATTTGTTCATCAGCTGTTTAGCCTCATGACGTAGTAGCGGGTTCGGGTTTTGAAATTGCAAGATTTGCAAAAATAGTCACTTGTCCGCTTATGGGTGCAAAAGGTCAACCATGTATGTTTGTCTAACCTTTTTTTTTGTAAAACTTGATGTTAAAAATTGCTCACTTTTTTTTTACTTTTTCTCATAGAAAATTGTCAGACAACCACTGTATGTTCCTCCTCCTGCGCTTTTAGAACTGTTTCAGTAACAGTGGTTTGCAGTCCAGAGTAAGACCGCATATCTTCAGACCTTAAGAATTATCCATCCTGAGAACAGGCCCGTTGAATATTAAGAACTTATTATTCATACTTGCAAGAAAAGCTGTCACACTGAGTTATCCATGGTCTCTAAGAGCTGAGCTGCAGAGGTATTTACTTTTCCAGTCTGTTTTTGGTATAGTTATTCTGGGACTGTATGCAAATACAGGACATTTTGTAACTGTGGCTTTTCAATGCATTATAGACAGTTTTGTTTAAAGGCACGTCAGAACACTACAAACTGGAAAGATCTAAATTCAGAATTGCACACAAAGTGAAACCTTTGTTGTCAGTTGAGTCTGAGGTAAGAGGTAGGCATTAAGTCTCTGAATGTTGGCAGCATGTCATTCCGTTCTCCATGTGTGTCAAAGGAACATTAGCACTAGACTATCACCGGTTTGGTTGAATCAGGATAAAAGCAGGCAAGCCAGTGGTGCTCATTTTGATCACATTTTCGGGTTCATTCATGTACAGAATTAAGTCTTAATTAATATTTTCTTAGGAAGGGAAGTTTTCTTTACATTATTTGAATGTTGGTATAATTACATGTAATGCATTGTTGTGTTTTGTGAGGTCTAAAATGTGTGGAATGTACTGTACAATAAAGGAACATGTATAAAGCATAACATTTGCATTTTTTTCCCCAAAGACCTACCCCCCCACCCCCACCTCCGTATGTCTTTAAAAAAACCTCACTTCGTTGTTGAGCACAAAAATGATAGTTGAAAAAGGAGGACAAACTTC